>NC_092759.1:56447402-56454902 GCF_047496795.1 Chiloscyllium punctatum | reverse complement strand
GAAGGAGGGAGGGGCTGAGAGAGAGAAGGAGGGAGGGGGCTGAGAGAGAGAGGTCGATAGAGGGCGAGAGAGATAGAGAGAGGGCAAGAGAGAGAGAGGGCGAGAGAGAGAGAGAGAGTGGTCGAGAGAGAGAGAGAGAGAGGGGCGAGGGAGGGCGAGAGAGAGAGAGAGAGAGACACAGGGCGAGAGAGAGAGACAGGGCGAGAGAATGCGAGAGAAGGCGAGAGACAGAGAGAGAGAGGGCGAGAGAGAGAGAACAGGGGCGAGAGACGTAGAGAGAGAGAGGGAGCGAGAGAGGACGAGAGAGAGAGAGAGGGGGCGAGAGAGACAGGGGGCGAGAGAGAGAGGGGGGAGAGAGAGAGAGAGAGAGAGAGAGAGGGGGGCGAGAGAGAGAGATGGGGCGAGAGAGAGAGGGAGAGAGAGAGGCTGCGAGAGAGAGGGGGGGGCGAGAGAGACAGAGAGTAAGAGAGAGAGAGGGCGAGAGAGGGCGAGAGACAGAGAGACAGTGAGAGGGAGGGCAATAGAGAGAGAGAGAGAGAGGGGGGCGAGAGAGGTAGAGAAAGAGAGAGAGCGAGGGAGTGAGAGAGGGCGAGAGGGAGAGAGAGGCGGCGAGAGAGAGAGCGAGAGAGAGAGAGTGAGACTTGGCGAGAGAGAGAGAGAGGGCGAGAGAGAGGGGGCGAGAGAGAGAGAGAGAAAAAGAGGGCGAGAGAGAGAGGGCGAGAGAGAGAGAGAGAGGGCGAGAGAGAGAAGGGAGAGAGAGACAGAGGGAGAACGAGAGAGATAGAAAGGGCGAGAGACAGAGAGACAGAGAGAGAGAGGGTGATAGAGAGAGAGAGGGGGGGGCGAGAGAGGGTAGAGACAGAGAGAGAGGGAGCGAGAGTGGGCGGGAGAGAGAGAGGGGGCAAGAGAGGGCGAGAGAGAGGGCGAGAGAGAGAGAGAGTGAGCGAGAGAGAGAGAGAGACAGAGGGGGCGAGAGAGGGCGAGAGAGAGAGGGGGCGACAGAGGGCGAGAGAGAGAGAGGGAGAGAGAGAGACAGGGCGACAGAGAGAGAGGGGTGAGACAGAGAGAGAGAGGGTGAGAGAGAGAGGAGTTGAGAGAGACAGAGAGAGAAGGAGGGAGGGGGCTGAGAGAGAGAAGGAGGGAGGGGGCTGAGAGAGAGAGAGAAGTCGAGAGAGGGCGAGAGAGATAGGGAGAGGCAAGAGAGAGAGAGGGCGAGAGAGAGAGAGAGAGAGAGTGGGCGAGAGAGAGAGAGAGAGAGGGGGCGAGAGAGGGCGTGAGAGAAAGAGAGAGAGAGAGACAAAGGGCGACAGAGGGACAGGGCGAGAGAAGGCGAGAGACGAGAGAGAGACAGAGAGAGAGAGGGCGAGACAGAGAGAACGGGGGCGAGAGAGGTAGAGAGAGAGAGAGGGAGCGAGAGAGGGCGAGAGAGAGAGAGAGAGGGGGCGAGAGAGAGAGAGAGGGGGTCGAGAGAGAGAGAGAGAGGGGGGGCGAGAGAGAGAGATGGGGCGAGAGAGAGAGGGAGAGAGAGAGAGAGAGAGAGAGAGAGAGAGAGGGCGAAAGAGAGAGAAGGAGGGGGTGAGAGAGAGAGAGGGGGCGAGACAGATAGAGAGGGGGCGAGAGTGAGAAGGAGGGGTGAGACTGGGGAGGGAGAGAGAGAGAGAGGGAGAGAGAGAGAGGGGTGGGTGGGAGAGAGAGGGAGTGGGGCGGGAGAGAGAGAGAGGGAGGGGAGAGAGAGAGAGGGAGGGGGCAGAGAGAGAGAGAGAGAGAGAGGGCCGAGAAAGGGCCGAGAGAGAGAGGGGACAGGGTGAGAGAGAGAAGGGGGGAGGGGGCTGAGAGAGAGAAGGAGGGAGGGGCTGAGAGAGAGAAGGAGGGAGGGGGCTGAGAGAGAGAGAGAAGTCGAGAGAGGGCGAGAGAGATAGGGAGAGGGCAAGAGAGAGAGAGGGCGAGAGAGAGAGAGAGAGAGAGTTGGCGAGAGAGAGAGAGAGAGAGGGGGCGAGAGAGGGCGTGAGAGAGAGAGAGAGAGAGAGAGAGACAGGGCAAGAGAGAGACAGGGCGAGAGAAGGCGAGAGACAGAGAGACAGAGAGAGAGAGGGCGAGACAGAGAGAACGGGGGCGAGAGAGGTAGAGAGAGAGAGAGGGAGCGAGAGAGGGCGAGAGAGAGAGAGAGAGGGGGCGAGAGAGAGAGACAGGGGGGCGAGAGAGAGAGAGAGAGAGAGAGGGGGCGAGAGAGAGAGATGGGGCGAGAGAGAGAGGGAGAGAGAGAGAGTGAGAGAGAGAGAGAGAGGGCGAAAGAGAGAGAAGGAGGGGGTGAGAGAGAGAGAGGGGGGCGAGACAGAGAGAGAGGGGGCGAGAGTGAGAAGGAGGGGTGAGACTGGGGGAGGGAGAGAGAGAGAGAGGGAGAGAGAGAGAGAGGGGTGGGTGGGAGAGAGAGGGAGTGGGGCGGGAGAGAGAGAGAGGGAGGGGAGAGAGAGAGAGGGAGGGAGCAGAGAGAGAGAGAGAGAGAGGGCCGAGAGAGGGCCGAGAGAGAGAGGGGACAGGTGAGAGAGAGAAGGGGGAGGGGGCTGAGAGAGAGAAGGAGGGAGGGGGCTGAGTGAGAGAGAGAGAGAGAGGGCGAGTGATGGCGCGAGAGAGAGAGAGAGAGTGTGTGAGAGAGAGAGAGAATGAGGGAGGGGGCTGAGAGAGAGAGAGGGAGGGGGAGAGAGAGGGAGAGTGAGAGTGCGTGAGAGAGAGAGAGAAGGAGGGAGGGGGCTGCGAGAGAGAGAGTGAGGGGGAGAGAGAGAGGGGGCTGAGAGAGGGCCGAGAGAGGGAGGGACAGGTGACAGAGAGAAGGAGGGAAGGGCTGAGAGAGAGAAGGAGGGAGGGGGCTGAGAGATAGAGAGCGAGAGAGGGCGAGAGAGGGGGCGCGAGAGAGAAAGACAGAGAGGGAGAGACAGAGACAGACAGAGAGAGAGAGGGAGAGAGAGAGAGAGAGAGAGGGGGGGAGAGAGAGAGAGAGAGAGAGAGAGAGAGGGAGAGAGGGCGAGAGAGAAAGAGAGGGCGAAAGAGAGAGAAGGAGGGGGTGAGAGAGAAAGAGGGAGGGGGTGAGAGAGAAAGAGGGAGGGGGGTCGAGAGAGAGAGGGGGCGAGACAGAGAGAGAGGGGGGCGAGAGTGAGAGGGAGGGGGGAGAGAGGGCGAGAGAGAGAGAAGGAGGGGGTGAGAGAGAAAGAGGGAGGGGGGTCGAGAGAGAGAGGGGGCGAGACAGAGAGAGGGGGGGCGAGAGTGAGAGGGAGGGAGTAAGACAGGGGGTGGAGAGAGAGAGGGGGAGAGAGAGAGAGGGGTGGGGGGGAGAGAGAAGGAGTGGGGCGGGAGAGAGAAGGAGTGGGGCGGGAGAGAGAGAGAGGGAGGGGGGTGAGAGAGAGAGAGGGCCGAGAGAGTGCCGAGAGAGGGAGGGGACAGGTGAGAGAGAGAAGGGGTGAAGGGGCTGAGAGAGAGAAGGAGGGAGGGGGCTGAGAGAGAGAGAGAGGGCGAGAGAGGGCGCGAGAGAGAGAGAGAGAGCGAGAGAGAGAGAGAGGGCGACAGAGAGAGAGAGAGGGCGAGAGAGAGAGGGGTGTGTGAGAAAGAGAGTGTGTGTGAGCGAGAGAGAGAAGGAGGAGGGGGCTGAGACAGAGAAGGAGGGAGTGTGCTGAGAGAGAGAGAGGGCGAGAGAGGGGCGCGCGCACGCGAGAGAGAGAGAGAGAGGACGAGAGAGAGAGAGAGGACGAGAGAGAGAGAGGGGTGAGAGAGAGAGAGTGTGAGAGAGAGAGAGAAGGAGGGAGGGGGCTGAGGGAGAGAGAGTGCGAGAGAGGGCGCGAGAGAGAGGGAGCGATAGAGAGAGAGAGAGAGGGCGAGAGAGAGAGAGGGCGAGAGAGAGAGGGGTGAGAGAGAGAGAGAGAGAGTGTGAGAGAGAGAGAGAGAAGGAGGGAGAGGGCTGAGAGAGAGAGAGGGAGGGAGAGAGAGAGAGGGAGAGAGAGAGTGTGTGTGAGAGAGAGAGAGAAGGAGGGAGGGGGCTGAGAGAGAGAGAGTGAGGGGGAGAGAGAGAGGGAGAGAGAGAGAAAGGGGGCCGAGAGAGGGCCGAGAGAGGGAGGGGACAGGTGAGAGAGAGAAGAAGGGAAGGGGCTGAGAGAGAGAAGGAGGGAGGGGGCTGAGAGATAGAGAGCGAGAGAGGGCGAAAGAGGGCGCGAGAGACAGAGAGAGAGAGAGAGACAGAGCGAGAGAGAGAGAGAGGGGTGAGAGAGAGGGGTGCGAGAGAGGGCGAGAGAGAGAGAGAGAGGGGGCGAGAGGGTGAGAGAGACAGAGCGAGAGAGAGAGAGAGGGGTGAGAGAGAGAGGGGTGCGAGAGAGGGCGAGAGAGAGAGGGGCGAGAGAGGGCGAGAGACTGGACGAGAGAGAGAGAGAGAGAGGGGGCGAGAGAGGGCGAGAGAGACAGGGGGCGAGAGAGGGCGAGAGAGACAAGGGGGCGACAGAGGGCGAGAGAGAGAGAGGGAGAGAGAGAGAGACAGGGCGACAGAGAGAGAGGGGTGAGACAGAGAGAGAGAGGGCGAGAGAGAGAGGGGTTGAGAGAGACAGAGAGAGAAGGAGGGAGGGGGCTGAGAGAGAGAAGGAGGGAGGGGGCTGAGAGAGAGAGAGAGAGGTCGAGAGAGGGCGAGAGAGATAGAGAGAGGGCAAGAGAGAGAGAGGGCGAGAGAGAGAGAGAGAGAGAGAGTGGGCGAAAGAGAGAGAGAGAGAGAGAGAGAGGGGGCGAGAGAGGGCGTGAGAGAGAGACACAGGGCGAGAGAGAGACAGGGCGAGAGAAGGCGAGAGACAGAGAGACAGAGAGCGAGATGGCGAGAGAGAGAGAACGGGGGCGAGAGAGGTAGAGAGAGAGAGGGCGAGAGAGAGAGAACGGGGGCGAGAGAGGTAGAGAGAGAGAGGGAGCGAGAGAGAGAGAGAGAGAGAGGGGGGCGAGAGAGAGAGATGGGGCGAGAGAGAGAGGGAGAGAGAGAGGCTGCGAGAGAGAGAGTGAGGGCGAGAGAGAGAGAGGGCGAAAGACAGAAGGGCGAGAGAGACAGAGGGAGAGCGAAAGAGCGAGAAAGGGCGAGAGACAGAGAGACTGAGAGAGAGGGCGAGAGAGAGAGAGCGAGCGAGAGAGAGAGGGAGAGAGGCGAGAGACAGAGAGGGGGAGAGAGGGCGAGAGACAGAGAGGGCGAGAGAGAGAGAGAGGGCGAGAGAGAGAGAGAGGGGCGAGAGGAGAGAGAGAGAGAGAGAGCGAGCGAGAGAGAGAGGGAGAGAGGGCGAGAGAGATAGAGAGAAGGGCGAGAGAGACAGAGGGAGAGCGAGAGAGCGAGAAAGAGCGAGAGACAGAGAGACTGAGAGAGAGGGCGAGAGAGAGAGAGCGAGCGAGAGAGAGAGGGAGAGAGGGCGAGAGACAGAGAGGGGGAGAGAGGGGCGAGAGACAGAGAGGGCGAGAGAGAGAGAGAGAGGGCGAGAGAGAGAGAGAGAGAGAGAGCGAGCGAGAGAGAGAGGGAGAGAGGGCGAGAGAGATAGAGAGAGGGAGAGAGGGCGAGAGACAGAGAGGGCGAGAGAGAGAGAGAGAGAGGGCGAGAGAGAGAGAGAGAGAGAGAGCGAGAGAGAGAGGGAGAGAGGGCGAGAGAGATAGAGAGAGAGGGCGAGAGAGAGAGGGCGAGAGAGAGAGAGTGGGCGAGAGAGAGAGAGAGAGAGGGGGGCGAGAGAGGAGAGATGGGGCGAGAGAGAGAGGGAGAGAGAGAGGCTGCGAGAGAGAGAGAGAGGCGAGAGAGAGAGAGGGCGAAAGGAGAGAACGGCGGAGAGAGACAGAGCGGAGAGCGAGAGAGAGAGAAAGGGCGAGAGACAGAGAGACTGAGAGAGAGGGCGAGAGAGAGAGAGTGAGCGAGAGAGAGAGGGAGAGAGGGCGAGAGACAGAGAGGGGGAGAGAGGGCGGAGAGACAGAGAGGGCGAGAGAGAGAGAGAGGGCGAGAGAGAGAGAGAGAGAGAGCGAGCGAGAGAGAGAGGGAGAGAGGGCGAGAGAGATAGAGAGAAGGGCGAGAGAGACAGAGGGAGAGCGAGAGAGCGAGAAAGGGCGAGAGACAGAGAGACTGAGAGAGAGAGAGCGAGCGAGAGAGAGAGGGAGAGAGGGCGAGAGACAGAGAGGGGGGAGGAGGGCGAGGAGAGAGAGAGAGAGGGCGAGAGAGAGAGAGAGAGAGAGAGCGAGCGAGAGAGAGAGGGAGAGAGGGCGAGAGAGATAGAGAGAGAGGGCGAGAGAGAGAGGGCGAGAGAGAGAGAGAGTGGGCGAGAGAGAGAGAGAGAGAGACCACAGGGCGAGAGAGAGAGACAGGGCGAGAGAGGGCGAGAGACAGAGAGACAGAGAGAGAGAGAGAGAGAGAGAGAGAACGGGGGCGAGAGAGGTAGAGAGAGAGAGGGAGCGAGATAGGGCGAGAGAGAGAGAGAGCGAGCGAGAGAGAGAGGGAGAGAGGGCGAGAGACAGAGAGGGCGAGAGAGAGAGAGAGGGGCGAGAGAGAGAGGGGCGATGAGAGAGAGATGGGGCGAGAGAGGAGAGGGAGAGAGAGAGGCTGCAAGAGAGAGAGAGGGGGGGCGTGAGAGAGAGAGAGTAAGAGAGAGAGAGGGCGAGAGAGGGCGAGAGAAGGCGAGAGACAGAGGAGACTGTGAGAGGGAGGGCGATAGAGAGAGTGGGGGGGAGAGAGGTGGAGAGAGAGAGAGAGCGAGGGAGCGAGAGAGGGCGAGAGAGAGAGAGAGGCGGCGAGCGAGGGCGAGAGAGAGGGCGAGGAGAGAGACGAGGGCGAGAGAGAGAAGGGCGAGAGAGACAGAGGGAGAGCGATGAGAGCGAGAAAGGCGAGAGACAGAGAGACTGAGAGAGAGGGCGAGAGAGAGAGAGCGAGCGAGAGAGAGAGGGAGAGAGGGTGAGAGACAGAGAGGGCGAGAGAGAGAGAGGGCGAGAGAGAGAGAGAGGGCGAGAGAGAGAGAGAGCGAGCGAGAGAGAGAGGAGAGAGGGCGAGAGAGATAGAGAGAGAGGGCGAGAGAGAGAGGGCGAGAGAGAGAGAGAGTGGGCGAGAGAGAGAGAGAGAGAGAGACACAGGGCGAGAGAGAGAGAGACAGGGCGAGAGAGGGCGAGAGACAGAGAGACAGAGAGAGAGAGGGCGAGAGAGAGAGAACGGGGGCGAGAGAGGTAGAGAGAGAGAGGGAGCGAGATAGGGCGAGAGAGCGAGAGAGAGAGAGAGAGAGAGCGAGAGAGAGAGGGAGAGAGGGCGAGAGACAGAGAGGGCGAGAGAGAGAGGAGAGAGGGCAAGAGAGAGAGGGGCGAGAGAGAGAGATGGGGCGAGAGAGAGAGGGAGAGAGAGAGGCTGCGAGAGAGAGAGAGAGGGGGGGCGTGAGAGACAGAGAGTAAGAGAGAGAGAGGGGCGAGAGAGGGCGAGAGACAGAGAGACTGTGAGAGGGAGGGCGATAGAGGGGGGGGGCGAGAGAGGTGGGGAGA
>NC_092759.1:53747473-53799042 GCF_047496795.1 Chiloscyllium punctatum | reverse complement strand
GAGGGCCACCGAGAGAGAGGGGGGAACAGAGAGCGAGGGGGGCAGAGAGAGAGGGGGTAGAGAGAGATGGGGGAAGATAGAGAGAGGGACAGAGAGAGGGGGACAGAGAGAGGGGTAGATAGAGGGATCAGAGAGAGTGGAACAGAGAGAGGGTGTAACAGATACAGAGTGGGACAAAGAGAGACGGGGACAGGGAGAGTGGGGGACAGAGAGAGTGGTGGACAGAGAGAATGGGGGACAGAGAGAGAGAGGGAAGAGAGAGAGGGGAACTGAGAGAGAGGGGGACAGAGAGAGTGGGGGACAGAGAGAGTGGGGGACAGAGAGAATGCGGGACAGAGAGAGAGGGGGGAAAAGAGAGAGGGGAACTGAGAGAGGGGGGGACAGAGAGCGGGGGACAGAGAGAGTGGGGGACAGAGAGAGTGGGGGACAGAGAGATTACGGGACAAAGAGTGTGGAGGAGAGAGAGAGTGGGGGAGAGTGAGAGGAGGGCAGAGAGAAGGCGAGAGAGAGATGAGGACAGAGAGAGAAGGGGACAGAAAGTGAGGAGGACAGACAGAGGATGACAGAGAGGGGGAGAGAGAGAGGGGGACAGAGAGCGGGGAACAGAGTGAGAGGGGGGATAGAGAGAGGGTCAGAGAGAGGGGGAGGAGAGAGAGAGAAGTGGACCGGGGGTGGGGAAGAGAGAGGGGGGCAGAGAGAGAGGGGGCAACAGAGAGAGGGGGGGACGGAGAGAGAGTCGGGTGGGAGAGAGAAGGGGTTAGAGAGAGGCGGGTGGGAGAGAGGGGGACAGAGAGAGGGGGACAGAGAGAGAAGAGATAGAGGGGGTCAAAGAGAGTGGGACAGAGAGAGGTGCAGAGAGAGTGGGGGAGATAGAGGAGATCAGAGAGAGAGTGGACAGAGAGAGAGGAGGACAGAGAGAGAGGGGACAGAAAGAGAGGGGGACAGAGTGAGGGGCGAAAGAGAAAGGCGGGGTGGAAGGGAGAGGGGGCAGAGAGAGGGCGACAGAGACAGCAACAAAGAGAGTGGGGGAGATAGATGGTGTCAGAGAGCGGGGACAGAGAGAGGGGGAGATAGAGGGGGACAGAGAGAGGGTGGCAAAGAGTGGGTGTCAGAGAGAGGGGTACAGATTGGGGGAGAGAGAGGGGGTCAGAGAGAGGGGGACAGAGAGGGGGGGACAGTGAGAGGGGGCCAGTGATAGGGGGAGATAGAGTGGTTCAGAGGGAGAGGGACAGAGTGAGGGGCACAGAGAGGCGGGGAGATAGAGGGGTCAGAGAGAGGGGTCATAGAGAGGGGCATAGAGAGAGTGAGGGGACATAGAGAGAGAGGAGACTGAGAGAGTGGGAGACAGAGAGAGAGTGGAACACAGAGAGAGGGGAACACAGAGAGAGGGGGTGAGAGAGGGGGGGTCAGGGAGAGGGGGACAGAGAGAGTGGGGCAGAGAGAGAGTGGGGCAGAGAGATGGGGCAGACAGAGGGGGCAGAGAGAGGGGGGTACAGAGAGAGAGGGGGACAGAGAGAGGGGGACAGAGAGAGATCGGAGTGAGAGAGAAGTGGAGAGTGGGGGGAAAGAGAGAGGGAGGCAGAGAGAGAGGGGGAAACAGAGAGAGGGGGACAGAGAGAGGGCTAGATAGAGGGCGTCAAAGACGGTAGGACAGAGAGAGGTGCACAGAGAGTAGGGCAGAATGCGGGGGTCAGAGAGTGAGTGGACAGAGAGAGAGGAGGACAGAGAGAGAGGGGACAGAAAGAGAGGGGGACAGAGAGAGAGGGGGACAGAGAGAGGGGGCCAGGCAGAGGGGGAGATAGAGGGGTTCAAAAGGAGAGCGACAGAGAGAGCGGCACAGAGAGTGGGGGAGATAGAGGGGGTCAGAGAGAGGGGGACGTAAAGAATGAGAGATAGAGGGTGTCAGAGAGAGGGGGACATAGACAGGGGCATAGAGAGAGTGAGGGGACAGAGAGAGAGAGGGGGACAGAGAGAGAGGGGAACACAGAGAGAGGGGAGCACAGAGAGAGGGGGTCAGAGACAGGGGGTCAGAGAGGGGTGGACAGAGAGACGGGCAGAGAGAGAGTGGGGCAGAGAGATGGGGCAGAAAGAGGGGGCAGAGAGAGGGGGGACAGAGAGAGTGGGACAGAGAGAGAGGGGAACAGAGAGAGGGGCATAGAGAGGGGGGCAGAGAGAGGGAGGACAGAGATAGTGGAGACAGAGAGACGGGGGGAAAAGAGAGAGGGGGACAGAGAACGGGGGTACAGAGAGAGTGGGGGGACAGAGAGAGTGGGGACAGAGAGAGAGGGCAGAGAGAGAGGGGGTCAGAGAGATAGGGGCGACTGAGAGAGGGAACGACAGAGAGAGGGGGACGGAGAGAGACGGGGACAGAGAGAGAGGGGGACGGGGGGCGACTGAGAGAGGGGGACACTGAGAGAGGGGCAGAGTGAGAGGGGGCAGAGAGAGAGGGGAAAGAGAGAGAGGGGGGACAGAGAGAGAGGGTGACAGAGAGAGCGGGACAGAGAGAGACGGGGTCAGAGAGAGAGGGAGACAGAGAGAGAGGGGGATAGAGGGGGGTGAAAGACAGACGGGAACAGAGGGGGCGGACAGAGGGCGGGGGAACAGAGACTGGGGACAGAAAGGGGGAGGCAGAGAGAGGGGGGACGGAGAGGGGGGACAGAGAAAGGGGGAAAGAGAGAGAAGTGGACAGAGAGAGGGCAGGACAGAGAAAGGGGACAGAGAGAGGTGGGACAGAGAGAGAGGAGGACAGAGTGAGTGGGATCAGAGAGAAGGCGACAGAGAGGGGTGGACAGTGAGAGAGAGGGGAGACAGAGAGAGCGGGGACAGAGAGAGTGGTAACAGAGAGAGAAGGGAAGAGAGAGAGAAGGGGACAGAGAGATGGCGACAGAGAGAGGATGACAGAGAGAGAGGGGGACAGAGATAGAGGGGGAGAGAGAGAGAGAGGGGGAGCGGGGGGGGGAAGAGAGAGTGCGGCAGAGAGAGGGGGAGATAGAGGGGTTCAGAAGGAGAGGGAGAGAGAGAGGGGCACAGAGAGTGGGGGAGACAGAGGGGGTCAGAGAGAGGGGGACCTAAAGAATGGGAGATAGAGGTTGTCAGAGAGAGGGGGACATAGACAGGGGCATGGAGAGAGTGAGGGGACAGAGAGAGAAGGGGACAGAGAGAGAGGGGGACAGAGAGAGAGGGACAGAGAGAGAGGGGGGCAGAGAGAGGGGGGACAGAGAGAGAGGGGGACAGAGAGAGGGGGGACAGAGAGGGGGGGACAGAGAGACGAAGGGAAAAGAGAGAGGGGGGACAGAGAACGGGGGTATAGAGAGAGTGGCGGGAGAGAGAGAGTGGGGACATAGAGAGAGGAGCAGAGAGAGAGGGTGTCAGAGAGAGGGGGGCGACTGAGAGAGGGAAGGACAGAGAGAGAAGGACAGAGAGAGACGGGGACAGAGAGAGAGGGGGATAGAGAGAGGGGGCCAGAGAGAGGGGGAGATATAGGGGTTCAGAAGGAGAAGGACAGAGAGAGTGGCACAGAGAGTGGGGGAGATAGAGGGGGTAAGAGAGAGGGGGACGTAAAGAATGGGAGATAGAGGGTGTCAGAGAGAGGGGGACATAGAGAGGGGCATAGAGAGAGTGAGGGGACAGAGAGAGGGAGGGACAGAGAGAGAGGGGAACACAGAGAGAGGGGACCACAGAGACAGGGGGTCAGAGAGAGGGGTCAGAGAGGGAGTGACAGAGAGAGAGGAGCAGAGAGAGAGAGTGGGGCAGAGAGATGGGGCAGACAGAGGGGGCAGAGAGAGGGGGCACAGAGAGAGGGGGGACAGAGAGAGGGGGGACAGAGAGAGAGGGGGACAGAGAGACGTGGGGAAAAGAGAGAGGGGGACAGAGAGAGGAGGTCAGAGAGAGGGGGGAAAAGAGAGAGGGGGACAGAGAACGGGGGTACAGAGAGAGTGGGGGGACAGAGAGAGTGGGGACAGAGAGACGGGGGGAAAGAGAGAGGTGGGACAGAGAACGGGGGTACAGAGAGTGGGGGGACAGATAGAGTGGGGACAGAGAGAGAGGGGCAGAGAGAGAGGGGGTCAGAGAGAGGGGGCGACTGAGTGAGGGAAGGACAGAGAGAGGGGGACAGAGAGAGACGGGGACAGAGAGAGAGGGGGAAGGGGGGACTGAGAGACGGAAGGACAGAGAGAGGGGGGCAGAGAGAGAGGGGCGGAGAGAGAGGGGTGTAGAGAGATGGGGCAGGGAGAGAGGGGACACAGAGAGCGGGGGGACAGAGAGAGGGGGGACAGAGAGAGAAGGGGATAGAGAGGGGGGACAGATAGAGGGGGATAGAGGGGGCGGACAGAGGGCGGGGGAACAGAGACAGGGGACAGAAAGGGGGAGGCAGAGAGGGCAGGACAGAGAGAGGGGAGAGAGAGAGGGGGAAAGAGGGAGAGGAGAACAGAGTGAGTGGGATCAGAGAGAAGGCGACAGAGGGGGGGGACAGTGAGAGAGAGGGGAGACAGAGAGAGGGGGGACAGAGAGAGTGGTGACAGAGAGAGAAGGGGACAGAGAGAGAAGGGGACAGAGAGATGGCGACAGAGAGAGGATGACAGAGAGAGGGGGGGACAGAGAGAGGGGGGAGAGAGAGAGAGGGTGAGCGGGGGGGAAAGAGAGAGTGGGCAGAGAGAGAGGGGGAACGGAGGGAGGGGGACAGAGAGAGAGGCGGGTGGGAGCGAGAGGGGGTTAGAGAGCGGTGGGTTGGAGAGAGAGGGGGACAGAGAGCGATGGAGAGAGAAATGGAGAGACAGAGGGGATAGAGAGAGGGGGACAGAGAGATAGGGTGACAGAGAGAGAGGGGGACAGAGAGTGTGGGGGACAGAGATAGTGGGGGACAGAGAGAGGAGGGCAGAGAGAGAGGAGGGCAGAGAAAGGGGCGGTCAGAGAGAGTGGGGGACAAAGAGAATGGGGGACAGAGAGAGGGGGAGAGAGAGAGAGTGGGAGAGAGAGAGGGGGACAGAGAGAGAGGGGGACAGAAAGAGTGGGGGACAGAGAGAGGGACAGAGAGAGGGGAAGAGAGAGAGGGGAGAGAGAGAGGGGGGACAGAGAGTGGGGGACAGAGAGAGTGGGGGATAGAGAGAGTGGGGAAGAGAGAGAGGGGGAGAGAGAGAGGGGGACAGAGAGTGGGGGGCAGAGAGAGAGAGTGGGAGAGAGAGGGGGTTAGAGAGATGCGGGTGGGAGAGAGGGGGACAGAGAGAGGGAGAGATAGAGGGTGTCAGAGAGAGGGGGACAGAGAGTGGGGGAGATAGAGGGGGTCAGAGAGCTGGGGAAAGAGAGAGGGGGAGATGGAGGGGGACAGAGAGGGACAGAGAGTGGGGATCAGAGAGAGGGGTACAGAGTGGGGGAGAGAAAGGCGGTCAGAGAGAGGGGGAGAAACAGAGGGGGAGAGAGAGGGGGGATGAGCGGGGGGGGTAAGAGAGAGGGGGCAGAGAGAGTGGGGAACAGAGAGAGGGGGGACAGAGAGGGAGGCGGATGGGAGAGAGAGGGGGTTAGAGAGATGGGGGACAAAGAGAGGGGGCCAGTGAGAGGGGGAGATAGAGTGGTTCAGAGGGAGAGGGACAGAGAGAGAGGGGCATAGAGTGTAGGGCAGAATGCGGGGGTCAGATAAAGAGAGTGGACAGAGAGAGAGGAGGATAGAGAGAGAGGGGACAGAAAGAGAGGGGGACAGAGACAGATGGGGGTAGAGAGAGAGGACAGAGAGAGGGGAAGATAGAGGGGGACATAGAGAGGGGGACAGAGAGTGGGGGTCAGAGATAGGGGTATAGAGTGGGGGAGAGAGGGGGGGTCAGATAGAGGTGGACCGAGAGAGAGAGGGACAGAGAGAGTGGGGCCAGACAGAGGTGGAGATAGAGGGGTTCAGAAGGAGAGGGAAAGAGAGAGGAGCACAGAGAGTGGGGGAGATAGAGGGGGTCAGAGAGATGGGGCAGACAGAGGGGGCAGAGAGAGGGGGGACAGAGAGAAGGGGGACAGAGAGAGGGGGGACAGAGAGAGAGGGGGACAGATAGAGGGGGCCACAGAGAGGGGGAGATAGAGGGGTTCAGAAGGAGAGGGACAGAGAGTGGGTGAGATAGAGGGGGGCAGAGAGGGGGACACAGAGAGAGATGGGGACAGAGAGACGGGGGAAAGGAGAGAGGGGGGACAGAGAACGGGGGTACACAGGGAGTGGGGGGACAGAGAGAGTGGGGACAGAGAGAGAGGGGCAGAGAGAGAGGGGTCAGAGAGAGGGGGACAGAGAGAGAGGACAGAGAGAGAGGGAGTCAGAGAGAGGGGGACAGAGAGAGAGCGGGACAGAGAGATGGGGCAGACAGAGGGGGTCAGAAAGAGAGTGGACAGAGAGTGAGGAGGACAAAGAGAGAGGGGACAGAAAGTGAGGGGGACAGAGAGAGATGGGGGCAGAGAGAGATGGGGCAGAGAGAGTGGGACAGAGTGAAGGACGAAAGACAATGGCGGGGTGGGAGAGAGAGGGGGCAGAGAGAGGGAGACAGAGGGGGGGACAGAGAGAGAGGGGCAGAGAGAGAGTGGGGACAGAGAGAGAGGGGCAGAGAGAGAGGGGATCAGAGAGAGGGGGACAGAGAGAGACGGAAGGACAGAGAGAGGGGGGCAGAGAGAGAGGGGCGGAGAGAGAGGGGTGCAGAGAGAGGGGGCAGGGAGAGAGGGGACACTGAGAGCGGGGGGACAGAGAGAGGGGGGACAGAGAGAGAAGGGGATAGAGAGGGGGGACAGATAGAGGGGGATAGAGGGGGCGGACAGAGGGCGGGGGAACAGAGACAGGGGACAGAAAGGGGGAGGCAGAGAGGGCAGGACAGAGAGAGGGGAGAGAGAGAGGGGGAAAGAGGGAGAGGAGAACAGAGTGAGTGGGATCAGAGAGAAGGCGACAGAGGGGGGGGACAGTGAGAGAGAGGGGAGACAGAGAGAGGGGGGACAGAGAGAGTAGTGACAGAGAGAGAAGGGGACAGAGAGAGAAGGGGACAGAGAGATGGCGACAGAGAGAGGATGACAGAGAGAGGGGGGGACAGAGAGAGGGGGGAGAGAGAGAGAGGGTGAGCGGGGGGGAAAGAGAGAGTGGGCAGAGAGAGAGGGGGAACGGAGAGAGGGGGACAGAGAGAGAGGCGGGTGGGAGCGAGAGGGGGTTAGACAGTGGTGGGTTGGAGAGAGAGGGGGACAGAGAGCGATGGAGAGAGAAATGGAGAGACAGAGGGGATAGAGAGAGGGGGACAGAGAGATAGGGTGACAGAGAGAGAGGGGGACAGAGAGTGTGGGGGACAGAGATAGTGGGGGACAGAGAGAGGAGGGCAGAGAGAGAGGAGGGCAGAGAAAGGGGCGGTCAGAGAGAGTGGGGGACAAAGAGAGTGGGGGACAGAGAGAGGGGGAGAGAGAGAGAGTGGGAGAGAGAGAGGGGGACAGAAAGAGTGGGGGACAGAGAGAGGGACAGAGAGAGGGGAGAGAGAGAGGGGAGAGAGAGAGGGGGGACAGAGAGTGGGGGACAGAGAGAGAGGGGGATAGAGAGAGTGGGGAAGAGAGAGAGGGGGAGAGAGAGAGGGGGACAGAGAGTGGGGGGCAGAGAGAGAGAGTGGGAGAGAGAGGGGGTTAGAGAGATGCGGGTGGGAGAGAGGGGGACAGAGAGAGGGAGAGATAGAGGCTGTCAGAGAGAGGGGGACAGAGAGTGGGGGAGATAGAGGGGGTCAGAGAGCTGGGGAAAGAGAGAGGGGGAGATAGAGGGGGACAGACAGGGACAGAGAGTGGGGATCAGAGAGAGGGGTACAGAGTGGGGGAGAGAAAGGCGGTCAGAGAGAGGGGGACAGAGACAGAGGGGGAGAGAGAGAGGGGATGAGCGGGGGGGGGGGTAAGAGAGAGGGGGCAGAGAGAGTGGGGAACAGAGAGAGGGGGGACAGAGAGGGAGGCGGATGGGCGAGAGAGGGGGTTAGAGAGATGGGGGACAAAGAGAGGGGGCCAGTGAGAGGGGGAGATAGAGTGGTTCAGAGGGAGAGGGACAGAGAGAGGGGCATAGAGTGTAGGGCAGAATGCGGGGGTCAGAGAGAGAGAGTGGACAGAGAGAGAGGAGGATAGAGAGAGAGGGGACAGAAAGAGAGGGGGACAGAGACAGATGAGGGTAGAGAGAGAGGACAGAGAGAGGGGAAGATAGAGGGGGACATAGAGAGGGGGACAGAGAGTGGGGGTCAGAGATAGGGGTATAGAGTGGGGGAGAGAGGGGGGGTCAGATAGAGGGGGACCGAGAGAGAGAGGGACAGAGAGAGAGGAGGATAGAGAGAGAGGGGACAGAAAGAGAGGGGGACAGAGACAGATGAGGGTAGAGAGAGAGGACAGAGAGAGGGGAAGATAGAGGGGGACATAGAGAGGGGGACAGAGAGTGGGGGTCAGAGATAGGGGTATAGAGTGGGGGAGAGAGGGGGGGTCAGATCGAGGGGGAGCGAGAGAGAGAGGGACAGAGAGAGTGGGGCCAGACAGAGGTGGAGATAAAGGGGTTCAGAAGGAGAGGGAAAGAGAGAGGAGCACAGAGAGTGGGGGAGATAGAGGGGGTCAGAGAGAGGGGGACGTAAAGAATGAGAGATTGAGGGTGTCAGAGAGAGGGGGACATAGAGAGGGGCATAGAGACAGTGAGGGGACAGAGAGAGAGGGGGACAAAGAGAAAGGGGAACACAGAGAGAGGGCACCACAGAGAGAGGGGGTCGGAGAGAGGGAGTCGGGGGGCGGACAGAGAGAGAGGGGCAGAGAGAGAGTGGGGCAGAGAGATGGGGCAGACAGAGGGGGCAGAGAGAGGGGGGACAGAGAGAAGGGGGACAGAGAGAGGGGGGACAGAGAGAGAGGGGGACAGATAGAGGGGGCCACAGAGAGGGGGAGATAGAGGGGTTCAGAAGGAGAGGGACAGAGAGTGGGTGAGATAGAGGGGGGCAGAGAGGGGGACACAGAGAGAGATGGGGACAGAGAGACGGGGGAAAGGAGAGAGGGGGGACCGAGAACGGGGGTACACAGGGAGTGGGGGGACAGAGAGAGTGGGGACAGAGAGAGAGGGGCAGAGAGAGAGGGGTCAGAGAGAGGGGGACAGAGAGAGAGGGCAGAGAGAGAGGGGGTCAGAGAGAGGGGGACAGAGAGAGAGGGGGACAGAGAGATGGGGCAGACAGAGGGGGTCAGAAAGAGAGTGGACAGAGAGTGAGGAGGACAAAGAGAGAGGGGACAGAAAGTGAGGGGGACAGAGAGAGATGGGGGCAGAGAGAGATGGGGCAGAGAGAGTGGGACAGAGTGAAGGACGAAAGACAATGGCGGGGTGGGAGGGAGAGGGGGCAGAGTGAGGGAGACAGAGGGGGGGACAGAGAGAGAGGGGCAGAGAGAGAGTGGGGACAGAGAGAGAGGGGCAGAGAGAGAGGGGATCAGAGAGAGGGGGACAGAGAGAGAGGGGGACAGAGAGAGGGGGCCAGACAGAGGGGGAGATAGAGGGGTTCAGAAGGAGAGGGACAGAGAGAGGAGCACAGAGAGTGGGGGAGATAGAGGGTGTCAGAGAGAGGGGGACGTAAAGAATGGGAGATTGAGGGTGTCAGAGAGAGGGGGACATAAAGAGGGGCATAGAGAGAGTGAGGGGACAGAGAGAGAGGGGGACAAAGAGAAAGGGGAACACAGAGAGAGGGCACCACAGAGAGAGGGGGTCGGAGAGAGGGAGTCGGGGGGCGGACAGAGAGAGAGGGGCAGAGAGAGAGTGGGGCAGAGAGATGGGGCAGACAGAGGGGGCAGAGAGAGGGGGGACAGAGAGAAGGGGGACAGAGAGAGGGGGGACAGAGAGAGAGGGGGACAGATAGAGGGGGCCACAGAGAGGGGGAGATAGAGGGGTTCAGAAGGAGAGGGACAGAGAGTGGGTGAGATAGAGGGGGGCAGAGAGGGGGACACAGAGAGAGATGGGGACAGAGAGACGGGGGAAAGGAGAGAGGGGGGACCGAGAACGGGGGTACACAGGGAGTGGGGGGACAGAGAGAGTGGGGACAGAGAGAGAGGGGCAGAGAGAGAGGGGTCAGAGAGAGGGGGACAGAGAGAGAGGGCAGAGAGAGAGGGGGTCAGAGAGAGGGGGACAGAGAGAGAGGGGGACAGAGAGATGGGGCAGACAGAGGGGGTCAGAAAGAGAGTGGACAGAGAGTGAGGAGGACAAAGAGAGAGGGGACAGAAAGTGAGGGGGACAGAGAGAGATGGGGGCAGAGAGAGATGGGGCAGAGAGAGTGGGACAGAGTGAAGGACGAAAGACAATGGCGGGGTGGGAGGGAGAGGGGGCAGAGAGAGGGAGACAGAGGGGGGGACAGAGAGAGAGGGGCAGAGAGAGAGTGGGGACAGAGAGAGAGGGGCAGAGAGAGAGGGGATCAGAGAGAGGGGGACAGAGAGAGAGGGGGACAGAGAGAGGGGGCCAGACAGAGGGGGAGATAGAGGGGTTCAGAAGGAGAGGGACAGAGAGAGGAGCACAGAGAGTGGGGGAGATAGAGGGTGTCAGAGAGAGGGGGACGTAAAGAATGGGAGATTGAGGGTGTCAGAGAGAGGGGGACATAAAGAGGGGCATAGAGAGAGTGAGGGGACAGAGAGTGGGGGGACAGAGAGAGAGGGGAACACAGAGAGAGGGCACTACAGAGAGAGGGAGTCAGAGAGAGGGAGTCAGAGAGGGGTGGACAGAGAGAGTGGGTCAGAGGAGAGAGTGGGGCAGAGAGACGGGGGCAGAGAGAGGTGGGGACAGATAGAGGGGACAGAGGGGGCGGACAGAGGGCGGTGGAACAGAGACAGGGGACAGAAAGGGGGAGGCAGAGAGAGGGGGACAGAGAGGGGGAGACAGAGAGAGGGGGGAAAAAAGAGAGAGAAGTGGACAGAGAGAGGGCAGGACAGAGAGAGGGGACAGAGAGAGAGGGGGTCAGAGGGGAGGGGGGGCGACTGTGAGGGAAGGACAGAGAGAGGGCGACAGAGAGAGACGGGGACAGACAGAGAGGGGGACAGAGGGGGGGGCGACTGAGAGAGGGAAGGGACAGAGAGAGTGGGACAGAGAGAGAAGTGGAGAGAGAGAGGGCAGGACAGGAGAGAGGGGGACAGAGAGAGGGGGGGACAGAGAGAGAGAGGGGGCGACAGAGAAAGGGGGGGAACAGAGAGAGTGGTGACAGTGAGAGACGGGGATAGAGAGAGAAGGGACAGAGAGATGGCGACAGAGAGAGGATGACAGAGAGAGAGGGGGGACAGAGAGTGGGGAGATAGAGGGGGGTCAGAGAGGGAGGGGACAGAGAGAGAGGAGAGAGAGAGGGGGGGAGAGAGAGAGGGGGACAGAGAGTGGTGGACAGAGAGAGTGGGGGACAGAGAGAGAGGGGGGACAGTGAGAGGGGGGGACAGAGAGAGTGGGGGACAAAGAGAGTGGGGGACAGAGAGAGTGGGGGGACAGAGAGCGAGGCGGACAGAGTGAGGCGGGACAGAGAGAGTGGGGGAGAGAGAGAAGGGGACAAAAAGTGAAGAGGACAGAGAGAGGGGGACAGAGAGAGAGGGACAGAGAGAGAGGGGGAGAGAGAGAGGGGGACAGAGAGAGAGGGGGGACAGAAAGTGAGGAGGACAGAGAGAGGGGGACAGAGAGCGCGGGGACAGAGAGAGAGGGGGAAAGAGAGAGGGGGACAGTGATGGGGGAGCAGTGAGAAAAGAGAGAGGGGGCAGAGAGAGAGGGGGAACAGAGGGGGGGACAGAGAGAGGCGAGTGGGCGAGAGAGGGGGTTAGAGAGAGGGAGAGATAGAGGGTGTCAGAGAGAGGGGGACAGAGAGTGGGGGAGATAGAGGGGGTCAGAGAGGGAGGGGACAGAGAGAGAGGAGGAATGAGAGAGAGGGGACAGAAAGAGAGGGGGATCGAGTGAGGGACGAAAGAGAAATGCGGTGTGGGAGGGAGAGCGTACAGAGAGAGGAGCAGAGAGAGAGGTGGTAGAGAGAGAAGGGACAGAAAGAGGGGTGGACAGAGAGACGGGGAGAGAGAGAAGGGGACAGAGATGGGGAGACAGAGAGAGGGGGGTAGAGAGAGGGGACAGAGAGAGAGCAGGGACAAAGAGAGGGGGGGCAGAGAGAGAAGGGGGCAGAGAGAGAGGGAGACAGAGAGAGACGGGGACAGAGAGAGAAGGGGCTGAAAGAGGGGTGGACAGAGAGAGGGGGGTAGAGAGAGAGGGGACAGAGAGAGAGCAGAGACAAAGAGAGAGGGGACTTAGAGAGAGGGGGGCAGAGTGAGAGGGAGACTGAGAGAGAGGGAGACAGTGTGAGAGGGGGACAGAGAGAGAGGGGGGACAGAGAGAGGGGTGGACAGAGAGAGGGAGGCAGAGAGAGAGGGGAACAAAGAGAGGGGGGGACAGAGAGAGGGGAGGGCAGAGAGAGAAGGGGATAGAGAGAGAAGGGGACAGAGAGATGGCGACATAGAGGGGATGACAGAGAGAGGTGGGGAGAGAGAGAGGGGGGGAACCGGGGGAAAGAGAGAGGGGGGCAGAGAGAGAAGGTGACAGGGAGAGAGGGGGACAGAGAGAGAGGGAGACAGTGAGAGAGGGGGACAGAGGGGGGGGCAGAGAGGGGGGACAGAGTGGGGAGGCAGATGGCGCGGACAGAGGGGGGTACAGAGAGGGGGGACAGAGGGGGAGACAGAGAGAGAAGTGGACAGAGAGAAGCAGGACAGAGAGAGAGAGGACAGAGAGAGAGGGATCAGAGAGAAGGCGACAGAGTTGTGGGACAGTGAGAGAGAGGGTGGACAGAGAGAGGGGGGACAGAGAGAGGGGTGACAGAGAGAGAAGAGGATAGAGAGAGAAGGGGACAGAGAGATGGCGACCGAAAGAGGATGACAGAGAGAGGGGTACAGAGAGAGAGGGGATAGAGAGAGGGGGCAGAGAGAGGGGGGCAGAGATAGAGGGGGCAGAGAGAGAGAGGGGTCGGAGAGAGTGGGGGGCAGAGAGAGGGGGACAGAGAGTGAGGTGACAGAGAGAGGGGGCAGGGAGAGAGTGGAGCAGAGAGAGGGGGCAGACAGAGGGGGACAGAGAGAGGGGGACAGAGAGAGGGGGACATAGAGAGGGGGTGGACAGAGAGAGAGGGGAACAGAGCGAAGGGGGAACTGAGCGACAGGGGTGAAAAGAGAGAGAGGGGACAGTGAGAGGGACGAGAAAGAGACGGGGGGTCAGAGAGAGTGGGGCAGAGAGAGGGGGGGACAGAAAGAGACGGGCACACATAGAGGGGGTCAGAGAGAGGGGGGCGACAGATAGAGGGAAGGATAGAGAGAGAGGGGAGCAGAGAGAGAGGGGGACAGAGAGAGAGGGGACGGAGAGAGAGGGGACAGAGAGAGAGGTGGGAAGAGAGAGAGGGGGGGACAGAGAGAGGGGGAGAGAGACAGAGGGGGCAGAGAGAGCGCGCGGGGGAGGGGGCAGAGAGAGAGGGGACAGAGAGAGAGCGGGGCAGAGAGAGAGGGGATAGAGAGAGTGGGCAGAGGGAGGGGGGCAGAGATAGAGGGGGCAGAGAGAGAGAGGGGTCGGAGAGAGTGGGGGGCAGAGAGAGGGGGACAGAGAGTGAGGTGACAGAGAGAGGGGGCAGAGAGAGAGGGGAACAGAGAGAGAGGGGGAAGAGAGAGAGGGGGACAGAGAGAGGGGGATAGAGAGAGGGAGGGCAGAGAGATGGGGCAGAGAGAGAGGGAGACAGATAAAGAGGGGCAGAGAGAGTGGGGCAGAGAGAGGGGGCAGACAGAGGGTGGCAGGGGGGGCAGAGAGACGGGTGAACAGAGAGAAGGAGGGAAAAGAGAGAGGGGGGACAGAGAGAGGGAGGACAAAGAGACGGGGGGACAGAGGGAGTGGGGGACAAAGAGAGAGGGGACAGAGAGAGAGGGGGACAGACAGAGAGGGAGATATAGAGAGAGGGGAAAACAGAGAGAGGGGAACACAGAGAGAGGGGGACAGAGAGAGGGTGGACAGAGAGAGAGGGGGGATAGAGAGAGAGAGGGGGATAGAGAGAGAGAGGGGGACAGAGAGAGGTGAACAGAGGGAGTGGGGGACAGATAGAGGGGGACAGAGAGAGAGGGGCAGAGAGAGAGTGGAGCAGAGAGATGGGGCAGACAGAGGGGTCAGAGAGAGGGGGACAGAGAGAGAGTAGAGCAGAGAGCAGGGGCAGAAAGAGGGGGGCAGAGGGGGGGTCAGAGAGACGGGGGAACAGAGAGAAGGGGGAGCAGAGCCTCGGGGGAAACGAGAGAGGGGGGCTACAGAGAGAGAGGGGCACACAGAGAGGGGGTCAGAGAGACGGGGGCGACAGAGAGGGAAGGACAGAGAGAGAGGGGGCAGAGAGAGAGGCGGGCAGAGAAAGATGGGGACAGAGGGGGGGGGCAGAGAGGGGGACGAGAGGGAGGGGACAGAGAGGGGGGGACACAGAGCGAAGGGGACAGAGAGAGAAGGGGGAAGAGAGGGGGGCAGAGAGAGAGGGGGCAGAGAGAGAGGCGACAGAGAGGGGGGGACAGAGAGAGAGGGGGACAGAGAGAGAAGGAGGGCAGAGAGGGGGGAAGAGAGAGAGGGGACAGAGAGGGGGGAACAAAGAGAGTGGGACAGAGAGAGAGCGGGCAGAGAGAGGGGGGGACAGAGTGGGGTAGAGAGAGGGGGAACAGAGAGGATGGGACAGAGAGAGGGGGGAAAAGAGACAGAGGGGGGACAGAAAGAGGGAGGACAAAGAGACGGGGGGACAGAGGGAGTGGGGACAGAGAGGGGGGACAGAGAGAGAGTGGGGCGGAGAGAGAGGGGGTCAGAGAGAGGGGACAGAGAGAGGGGGGCGACAGAGAGAGAGGAGCAGAAAGAGAGGTGGTAGAGAGAGAAGGGACAGAAAGAGGGGTGGACAGAGAGACGGGGAGAGAGAGAAGGGGACAGAGATGGGGGAGACAGAGAGAGGGGGGTAGAGAGAGAGGGGACAGAGAGAGAGCAGGGACAAAGAGAGGGGGGGCAGAGAGAGAAGGGGGTCAGAGAGAGAGGGAGACAGAGAGAGAGGGAGACAGTGTGAGAGGGGGACAGAGCGAGAGGGGGGACAGAGAGAGGGGTGGACAGAGAGGGGGAGGCAGAGAGAGAGGGGAACAAAGAGAGAGGGGGACAGAGAGAGGGGAGGGCAGAGAGAAAGGGAGACAGAGAGAGAGGGAGACAGTGAAAGAGGGGGACAGAGGGGGGACAGAGAGGGGGGGACAGAGTGGGGAGGCAGATGGCGCGGACAGAGGGGGGTACAGAGAGGGGGGACAGAGGGGGAGACAGAGAGAGAAGTGGACAGAGAGAGGGCAAGACAGAGAGAGAGGGGACAGAGAGATAGGGGTCAGAGAGAAGGCGACAGAGTTGTGGGACAGTGAGAGAGAGGGTGGACAGAGAGAGGGGGGACAGAGAGAGGGGTGACAGAGAGAGAAGGGGATAGAGAGAGAAGGGGACAGAGAGATGGCGACATAGAGGGGATGACAGAGAGAGAGGAGAGAGAGAGAGGTGGGGAGAGAGAGAGAGAGGGGGAACCGGGGGAAAGAGAGAGGGGGGCAGAGAGAGAAGGTGACAGGGAGAGAGGGGGACAGAGAGAGAGGGAACAGAGAGAGAGTTGACAGAGAGAGAGAGGGCATGAGAGCGGGGGGCAGAGAGTGAGGGGGACACGGAGACACATATACAGGGAACAGAGAGAGAGGGGACAGAGAGAGAGGGGGGCGGGGGGGGCAGAGAGAGAGAGGGGGAAAGAGAGTGGGGGACAGAGAGAGAGGGAGACAGAGAGAGAGGGCAGAGAGGGAGGGGAACAGAGAGAGAGGGAGACAGAGAGAGGGGGAACAGAGAGAAGGGGCAGAGCGACGGGGGGAAAAGAGAGGGGGGACAGGGAGAGAGGGGGTACAGAGAGAGAAGCGGACAGAGTGAGTGGGGGGACAGAGAGAGAGGGAGACAGAGAGAGGGGCAAAGAGAGAGGGGGCCAGAGAGAGAGGGGCAAGAGAGAGCGCGCGAGAGAGAGAGGGGGGCAGAGAGAGAGCGGGACAGAGAGAGAAGGGAACACAGAGAGAGGGGAACACAGAGAGAGGGGGTCAGAGTGAGGGGATCAGAGACAGGGGGTCAGAGAGAGGGGGGACAGAGAGAGGGTGCCAGAGAGAGGGGGGATAGAGAGAGGGGCAGAGAGAGAGTGGGGCAGAGAGGGGGGGACAGAGAGACGGGGGAAAAGAGAGAGGGGGGACAGAGAACGGGGATACGGAGAGAGTGGAGGGACAGAGAGTGTGCGGACAGAGAGAGGGGTGACAGAGAGAGTGGGGACAGAGAGAGGGGGCGACAGAGAGAGAGGGGCAGAGAGAGAGGTGGTAGAGAGAGAAGGGGCAGAAAGAGGGGTGGACAGAGAGACGGGGACAGAGAGAGGGGGACAGAGATGGGGAGACAGAGAGAGGGGGGTAGAGAGAGAGGGGACAGAGAGAGAGGGGGACAGACAGAGAGGGAGATAGAGAGAGAGGGGAAAACAGAGAGAGGGGAACACAGAGAGAGGGGGACAGAGAGAGGGTGGACAGAGAGAGAGGGGGGACAGAGAGAAAGCTGAACAGAGAGAGATGAACAGAGGGAGTGGGGGACAGAGAGAGGGGGACAGAGAGAGAGGGGCAGAGAAGAGAGTGGAGCAGAGAGCGGGGGCAGAAAGAGGGGGGCAGAGAGGGGGGGTCAGAGAGAGGGGGGAACAGAGAGAAGGGGGAGCAGAGCCTCGGTGGAAACGAGAGAGGGGGGCTACAGAGAGAGAGGGGCACACAGAGAGGGGGTCAGAGAGACGGGGGCGACAGAGAGGGAAGGACAGAGAGAGAGGGGGCAGAGAGAGAAGGGGACAGAGAAAGAGGGGGACAGAGAGGAGGGGGCAGAGAGGGAGCAGAGAGAGAGGGGACAGAGAGGGGGACAGAGAGAGAGGGGACAGAGAGAGAAGGAGGGCAGAGAGGGGGGAAGAGAGAGAGGGGACAGAGAGGGGGGAACAAAGAGAGGGGGACAGAGAGAGAGGGCGCAGAGAGTGGGGGGAACAGAGAGGGGTAGAGAGAGGGGGAACAGAGAGAAGGGGACAGAGAGAGGGGGGAATAGAGAGAGAGAGGGGGGACAGAAGAGAGAGGACAAAGAGACGGGGTACAGAGGGAGTGGGGACAGGGGGGGGGACAGAGAGAGTGGGGCAGAGAGAGAGGGGGTCAGAGAGAGGGGACAGAGAGAGGGGGGCGACAGAGAGAGAGGGGCAGAGAGAGAGGTGGTAGAGAGAGAAGGGCAGAAAGAGGGGTGGACAGAGAGACGGGACAGAGAGAGGGGGACAGAGATGGGGGAGACAGAGAGAGGGGGGTAGAGAGAGAGAGGGGACAGAGAGAGAGCAGAGACAAAGAGAGAGGGGACTTAGAGAGAGGGGGGCAGAGAGAGAGGGAGACTGAGAGAGAGGGAGACAGTGTGAGAGGGGGACAGAGAGAGAGGGGGGACAAAGAGAGGGGTGGACAGAGAGAGGGAGGCAGAGAGAGAGGGGAACAAAGAGAGGGGGGACAGAGAGAGGGGAGGGCAGAGAGAGAAGGGGATAGAGAGAGAAGGGACAGAGAGATGGCGACATAGAGGGGATGACAGAGAGAGGGGGGAGAGAGAGAGAGGTGGGGAGAGAGAGAGAGGGGGAACCGGGGGAAAGAGAGAGGGGGGCAGAGAGAGAAGGTGACAGGGAGAGAGGGGGACAGAGAGAGAGGGAAACAGTGAGAGAGGGGGACAGAGGGGGGGCAGAGAGGGGGGACAGAGTGGGGAGGCAGATGGCGCGGACAGAGGGGGGTACAGAGAGGGGGGACAGAGGGGGAGACAGAGAGAGAAGTGGACAGAGAGAGGGCAGGACAGAGAGAGAGGGGACAGAGAGAGAGGGATCAGTGAGAAGGCGACAGAGTTGTGGGACAGTGAGAGAGAGGGTGGACAGAGAGAGGGGGGACAGAGAGAGGGGTGACAGGGAGAGAAGAGGATAGAGAGAGAAGGGGACAGAGAGATGGCGACAGAAAGAGGATGACAGAGAGAGGGGTACAGAGAGAGAGGGGATAGAGAGAGGGGTCAGAGAGAGGGGGGCAGATATAGAGGGGGCAGAGAGAGAGAGGGGTCGGAGAGAGTGGGGGGCAGAGAGAGGGGGACAGAGAGTGAGGTGACAGAGAGAGGGGGCAGGGAGAGAGTGGAGCAGAGAGAGGGGGCAGACAGAGAGGGACAGAGAGAGGGGGGACAGAGAGAGGGGGACATAGAGAGGGGGTGGACAGAGAGAGAGGGGAATAGAGCGAAGGGGGAACTGAGCGACAGGGGTGAAAAGAGAGAGAGGGGACAGTGAGAGGGAGGAGAAAGAGACGGGGGGTCAGAGAGAGTGGGGCAGAGAGAGGGGGGGACAGAAAGAGACGGGCACACATAGAGGGGGTCAGAGAGAGGGGGGCGACAGATAGAGGGAAGGATAGAGAGAGAGGGGAGCAGAGAGAGAGGGGGACAGAGAGAGAGGGGACGGAGAGAGAGGGGACAGAGAGAGAGGGGGGAAGAGAGAGAGGGGGGACAGAGAGAGGGGATAGAGACAGAGGGGGCAGAGAGAGCGCGCGGGAGAGGGGGCAGAGAGAGAGGGGACAGAGAGAGAGCGGGGCAGAGAGAGAGGGGAACAGAGAGAGAGGGGGAAGAGAGAGAGGGGGACAGAGAGAGGGGGATAGAGAGAGGGGGGGCAGAGAGATGGGCAGAGAGAGAGGGAGTCAGATAAAGAGGGGCAGAGAGAGAGTGGGGCAGAGAGAGGGGGCAGACAGAGGGTGGCAGGGGGGGCAGAGAGACGGGTGAACAGAGAGAAGGAGGGAAAAGAGAGAGGGGGGGACAGAGAGAGGGAGGACAAAGAGACGGGGGGACAGAGGGAGTGGGGGACAAAGAGAGAGGGGACAGAGAGAGAGGGGGGACAGACAGAGAGGGAGATATAGAGAGAGGGGAAAACAGAGAGAGGGGAACACAGAGAGAGGGGGACAGAGAGAGGGTGGACAGAGAGAGAGGGGGGATAGAGAGAGAGAGGGGGATAGAGAGAGAGGGGGGGACAGAGAGAGGTGAACAGAGGGAGTGGGGGACAGATAGAGGGGGACAGAGAGAGAGGGGCAGAGAGAGAGTGGAGCAGAGAGATGGGGCAGACAGAGGGGTCAGAGAGAGGGTACAGAGAGAGAGTAGAGCATAGAGCAGGGGCAGAAAGGAGAGGGGGGCAGAGGGGGTGTCAGAGAGAGGGGGAACAGAGAGAAGGGGGAGCAGAGCCTCGGGGGAAACGAGAGAGGGGGGCTACAGAGAGAGAGGGGCACACAGAGAGGGGGTCAGAGAGACGGGGGCGACGGAGAGGGAAGGACAGAGAGAGAGGGGGCAGAGAGAGAGGCGGGCAGAGAAAGATGGGGACAGAGGGGGGGGCAGAGAGGGAGAAGAGAGGGAGGGGACAGAGAGGGGGGGACACAGAGCGAAGGGGACAGAGAGAGAAGGGGGAAGAGAGGGGGGCAGAGAGAGAGGGGGCAGAGAGAGAGGGGACAGAGAGGGGGGGACAGAGAGAGAGGGGGACAGAGAGAGGGGTGGGCAGAGAGGGGGAAGCAGAGAGAGAGGGGAACAAAGAGAGAGGGGGACAGAGAGAGGGGAGGGCAGAAAGAGAGGGAGACGGAGAGAGAGGGAGACAGTGAGAGAAGGGGACAGAGGGGGGAAAGAGAGGGGGTGACAGAGTGGGGAGGCAGATGGCGCGGACAGAGGGGGGTACAGAGAGGGGGGACAGAGGGGGAGACAGAGCGAGAAGTGGACAGAGAGAGGGCAGGACAGAGAGAGAGGGGACAGAGTGATAGGGGTCAGAGAGAAGGCGACAGAGTTGTGGGACAGTGAGAGAGAGGGTGGACAGAGAGAGAGGGACAGAGAGAGGGGTGACAGAGAGAGAAGGGGATAGAGAGAGAAGGGTCAGAGAGATGGCGACATAGAGGGGATGACAGAGAGAGGGGGGGGGAGAGAGAGAGAGGTGGGGAGAGAGAGAGAGGGGGAACCGGGGGAAAGAGAGAGGGGGGCAGAGAGAGAAGGTGACAGGGAGAGAGGGGGACAGAGAGAGAGGGAACCGGGAGAGAGGTGACAGAGAGAGAGAGGGCATGAGAGGGGGGGCAGAGAGTGAGGGGGACAGGGAGAGGGGAACACATATACAGGGAACAGAGAGAGAGGGGACAGAGAGAGAGGGGGGCAGGGGGGGCAGAGAGAGAGAGGGGGAAAGAGAGTGGGGGACAGAGAGAGAGGGAGACAGAGAGAGGGGGAACAGAGAGAAGGGGCAGAGCGACGGGGGGAAAAGAGAGGGGGGACAGCGAGAGAGGGGGTACAGAGAGAGAAGCGGACAGAGTGAGTGGGGGGACAGAGAGAGAGGGAGACAGAGAGAGGGGCAAAGAGAGAGGGGGCCAGAGAGAGAGGGGCAAGAGAGAGCGCACGAGAGAGAGAGGGGGGCAGAGAGAGAGCGGGACAGAGAGAGAAGGGAACACAGAGAGAGGGGAACACAGAGAGAGGGGGTCAGAGTGAGGGGGTCAGAGACAGGGGGTCAGAGAGAGAGGGGACAGAGAGAGGGTGCCAGAGAGAGGGGGGATAGAGAGAGGGGCAGAGAGAGAGAGGGGCAGAGAGAGAGGGGGTCAGAGAGAGGGGGACAGAGAGAGAGGGGGTCAGAGAGAGAGGGGCCAGACAGAGGGGGAGATAGAGGGGTTCAGAAGGAGAGGGACAGAGAGAGGAGCACAGAGAGTGGGGGAGATAGAGGGTGTCAGATAGAGGGGGACGTAAAGAATGGGAGATTGAGGGTGTCAGAGAGAGGGGGACATAAAGAGGGGCATAGAGAGAGTGAGGGGACAGAGAGTGGGGGGACAGAGAGAGAGGGGAACACAGAGAGAGGGCACTACAGAGAGAGGGAGTCAGAGAGGGGTGGACAGAGAGAGTGGGTCAGAGAGAGAGTGGTTCAGAGAGACGGGGGCAGAGAGAGGTGGGGACAGATAGAGGGGGACAGAGGGGGCGGACAGAGGGCGGGGGAACAGAGACAGGGGACAGAAAGGGGGAGGCAGAGAGAGGGGGACAGAGAGGGGGAGACAGAGAGAGGGGGAAAAAAAGAGAGAGAAGTGGACAGTGAGAGGGCAGGACAGAGAGAGGGGACAGAGAGAGAGGGGGTCAGAGGGAGGGGGGCGACTGTGAGGGAAGGACAGAGAGAGGGCGACAGAGAGAGACGGGGACAGACAGAGAGGGGGACAGAGGGGGGGCGACTGAGAGAGGGAAGGACAGAGAGAGTGGGACAGAGAGAGAAGTGGAGAGAGAGAGGGCAGGACAGAGAGAGGGGACAGAGAGAGGATGACAGAGAGAGAGGGGGACAGGGAGAGGGGGGAGAGAGAGAGGGGGGGAGAGAGAGAGAGGGGGGAGCGGGGGGGAAAACAGAGGGGGCAGAGAGAGAGGGGGAACGGAGACGGGGGGAGAGAGAGAGAGGCGGATGGGAGAGAGACGGGGTAGAGAGTGGTGGCTGGGAGAGAGAGGGGACAGAGAGAGGGAGAGATAGAGGGTGTCAGAGAGAAGGCGACAGAGAGAGGGGGACAGAGAGTGGGGCAGATAGAGGGTGTCGGAGAGGGAGGGGACAGAGAGAGAGGAGGACAGAGAGAGAGGGGACAGAAAGAGAGGGGGAAAGAGAGAGGGAGAGACAGAGGGGGAGATAGAGAGAGGGGGAGAGAGAGAGGGGGACAGAGAGTGGTGGACAGAGAGAGTGGCGGACAGAGAGAGAGGGGGACAGAGAGAGGGGGGACAGAGAGAGTGGGGGACAAAGAGAGTGGGGGACAGAGAGAGTGGGGGGACAGAGAGCGAGGCGGACAGAGTGAGGGGGACAGAGAGAGTGGGGGAGAGAGAGAGGAGGGCAGAGAGAGAAGGGGACAAAAAGTGAAGAGGACAGAGAGAGGGGGACAGAGAGAGAGGGACAGAGAGAGAGGGGAGAGAGAGAGGGGGACAGAGAGAGAGGGGGACAGAAAGTGAGGAGGACAGAGAGAGGGGGACAGAGAGCGAGGGGACAGAGAGAGAGGGGGAAAGAGAGAGGGGGACAGTGATGGGGGAGCAGTGGGAAAAGAGAGAGTGGGCAGAGAGAGAGGGGGAACAGAGGGGGGGACAGAGAGAGGCGAGTGGGCGAGAGAGGGGGTTAGAGAGAGGGAGAGATAGAGGGTGTCAGAGAGAGGGGGACAGAGAGTGGGGGAGATAGAGGGGGTCAGAGAGGGAGGGGACAGAGAGAGAGGAGGAATGAGAGAGAGGGGACAGAAAGAGAGGGGGATCGAGCGAGGGACGAAAGAGAAAGGCGGTGTGGGAGGGAGAGGGTACAGAGAGAGGGCGACAGAGACAGCGGCACAGAGAGAGGGGGAGATAGAGGGTGTCATAGAGAGGGGGGCAGAGAGAGTGGGAGATAGAGGGTGACAGAGAGAGGGGGACATAGAATGAATGTCAGAGAAAGGGGTACAGATTGGGGGAGAGAGGGGGTTCAGAGAGAGGGGGACAGAGAGAGAGGGGAACAGAGAGAGAGGGCCAGTGAGAGGGGAGGTAGAGGGGTTCATAGGGAGAGTGACAGAGAGAGGGGCACAGAGAGTGGGGCCGATAAAGGGTGTCAGTGTGAGGGGGACATAGAGAGGGGCATAGAGAGAGTGAGGGGACAGAGAGAGAGGGGAACAGAGAGAGAGGGGGACAGAGAGAGGGGGCCAGAGAGAGGGGGAGATAGAGGGGGTTAGAGAGAGAGGGACGTAAATAATGGGAGATAGAGTGTGTCAGAGAGAGGGGGACATAGAGAGGGGGGTAGAGAGAGTAAGGGGATAGAGAGAGAGGAGACAGAGAGAGGGGGGGACAGAGAGAGAGGGGACAGAGTGAGAGGGGACAGAGTGAGGTGGGCAGAGAGAGGGGTGACAGATAGAGGGGGACAGAGAGAGAGTGGACAGAGAGAGAGGAGGACAGAGAGAGGGGGGAAGAGAGAGGGGGACAGAGTGAGGGGGGCAGAGAGAGGGGGACAGAGTGAGGGGCGAAAGTGAAAGGCGGAGTGGGAGGGAGAGGGGGCAGAGAGAGGGCGACAGACACAGCGGCACAGGGAGTGGAGGAGATAGAGGGGGTCAGAAAGAGAGTGGACAGAGAGAGAGGAGGACAGAGAGAGGGGGGGCAGAGAGAGGGGGACAGAGTGAGGGGCGAAAGAGAAAGGCGGAGTGGGAGGGAGAGGGGGCAGAGAGAGGGCGAAAGAGAAAGCGGCACAGAGAGTGGGGGAGATAGAGGGTGTCAGAGAGAGGGGGACAGAGAGAGGGGGAGATAGAGGGGGACAGAGAGAGAAGCACAGAGAGTGGGGGTCAGAGAGAGGGAGCCAGAGAGAGGGAGAGATAGAGGGGTTCAGAGGGAGAGGGACAGAGAGAGAAGCACAGAGAGTGGGGGAGGTAGACGGGGTCAGAGAGAGGCGGACCGAAAGAATGGGAGATAGAGGGTGTCAGAGAGAGGGGGACAGAAAGATTGGGAGATAGAGGGTGACACAGAGAGTGGGACTTAGAGAGGGGCATAGAGAGAGTGAGGGGACAGAGAGAGTGAGGGGACAGAGAGAGACAGGAGACAGAGAGAGGGGGACAGAGAGAGAGGGGACAGAGAGAGAGGGGGGCAGAGAGAGAGGGGGTAGAGAGAGGTGGGTGGAGAGAGAGGGGGGCAAAGAGAGAGGGGTGCAGAGAGAGGGGTGACAGAGAGAGTGGGAGAGAGAGGGGGAGAGAGAGAGGAGGACATATAGTGGGGGAGATAGAGGGCGTCAGAGAGAGGGGGACAAAAGAATGGGAGATAGAGGGTGTCAGAGAGAGGGGGACATAGAGAGGGGCAAATAGAGAGTGAGGGGACAGAGAGAGAGAGGAGACAGAGAGGGGGGGACAGAGAGAGAGGGGACAGAGTGAGAGGGGACAGAGTGAGAGGGAAGCGAGAGGGGTTACAGAGAGAGGGGCACAGAGAGAGAGAGGGCCACAGAGAGAGAGAGGGCCACAGAGAGAGAGGGGGGCAGAGAGAGAGGGTGGTAGAGAGAGAGAGGGGGGCAGAGAGAGAGGTGGACAGAGAGAGGGGGAGATGGAGGGGCCAGAGAGAGAGGGACAGAGAGAGGGTGACAGAGAGAGAGGTGGACAGAGATAGAGGGGGACAGGGAGACTGGAGGACAGAGAGAGGGGGCAAAGACAGAGTGGGGGACAGAGAGAGGGGAGGGCAGAGAGAAGGCGAGAGAGAGATGAGGACAGAGAGAGAAGGGGACAGAAAGTGAGGAGGACAGAGAGAGGGGGAGAGAGACAGGGGTAGAGAGAGAGTGGGACAGAGAGTGGGGGACAGAGAGAGAGGAACAGAGAGAGAGGGGGCCAGAGAGAGGGGGGGAGAGAGAGAGAGAGAAGGGGAGCGGGGGAGGGGGCGGTGAAGAGAGAGGGCGGCAGAGAGTGTGGGGGGAACAGAGAGAGGGGTGGACAGAGAGAGAGGCGGGTGGGAGAGAGAGGGGTTAAAGAGAGGCGGGTGGGAGAGAGGGGGACAGAGAGAGTAGAACAGAGAGAGGGAGAGAAAGAGGGGGTCAAAGAGAGTTGGACAGAGAGAGATGCACAGAGAGTTGTGGAGATAGAGGGGATCAGAGAGGGGGACAGAGTGAGGGGCGAAAGCGAAAGGCGGGGTGGGAGGGAGAGGGGGCAGAGAGAGGGCGACAGCGACAGCGGCACAGAGAGTGGGGGAGATAGAGGGTGTCAGAGAGAGGGGGGCAGAGAGAGGGGGGATAGAGGGGGACAGAGAGAGGTGGACAGAGAATGGGTGTCAGAGAAAGGGGTACAGATTGGGGGAGAGAGGGGGTTCAGAGAGAGGGGGACAGAGAGAGAGGGGGAGAGAGAGAGGGCGCCAGTGAGAGGGGGAGGTAGTGGGGTTCATAGGGAGAGTGACAGAGGGAGGGGCACAGAGAGTGGGGCAGATAGAGGGTGTCAGAGAGAGGGGGACATGGAGAGGGGCATAGAGAGAGTGAGGGGACAGACAGAGAGGGGGAAAGAGAGAGAGGGGGCAGAAAGAATGGGAGATAGAGTGTGTCAGAGAGAGGGGGACATAGAGATGGGGATAGAGAGAGTGAGGGGACAGAGAGAGAGGAGACAGAGAGAGGGGGGACAGAGAGAGAGGGGACAGAGTGAGAGGGGACAGAGTGAGGTGGGCAGAGAGAGGGGTGACAGAGAGAGAGGGGACAGAGAGTGGGGGAGGTAGAGGGCGTGAGAGAGAGGGGGAACAGAGACGTGGGGCAGAGAGATGGGAGAGTGAGGAGGTACAGAGGGAGGCGGGTAGGAGGGAGACAGGGTGAGAGAGAGGGCGACAGAGAGGGGTCAGTGAGTGGGGTAGATGGGGGGTGTCAGAGAGAGAGGGCCACAGAGATAGAGGGTGCAGAGAGATGGCGACAGGGAGAGGGTGACAGAGAGAGAGTGGGGCAGAGAGAGAGCGGGCCAGAGAGAGGGGGAGATCGAGGGGTTCAGAGGGAGAGGGACAGAGAGGGGGGGAACAGAGAGCGGGGTAGGTAGACGGGGTCAGAGAGAAGACGCATAAAGAATGGGAGATAGAGTGTGTCAGAGAGAGGGGGACATAGAGAGGGGTAAATAGAGAGTGAGGGGACTGAGAGAGAGGAGACAGAGAGAGGGGGGACAGAGAGAGAGGGGACAGAGTGAGAGGGGACAGAGTGAGGGGGAAGAGAGAGGGGTGACAGAGACAGGGGCACAGAGAGAGAGAGAGGGCCACAGAGAGAGAGAGGGGCACAGAGAGAGAGGGGGGCAGAGAGAGAGGGTGGTAGAGAGAGAGAGGGGGGCAGAGAGAGAGGTGGACAGAGAGAGGGGGAGATGGAGGGGCCAGAGAGAGAGGGACAGAGAGAGGGTGACAGAGAGAGAGGGGGACAGAGAGAGAGGGGGACAGGGAGACTGGGGGACAGAGAGAGTGGGGGAGAGACAGAGTGGGGGACAGAGAGAGAGGAGGGCAGAGAGAAGGCGAGAGAGAGATGAGGACAGAGAGAGAAGGGGACAGAAAGTGAGGAGGACAGAGAGAGGGGGAGAGAGAGAGTGGGACAGAGAGTGAAGGACAGGGAGAGGGGGACAGAGAGAGAGGCGGCCAGAGAGAGAGAGGGGGAGAGAGAGAGAGAGAAGGGGAGCGGGGGGGGGGGGAGAGGGGGGCAGAGAGTGTGGGGGGAACAGAGAGAGGGGTGGACAGAGAGAGAGGCGGGTGGGAGAGAGAGGGGTTAGAGAGAGGCGGTTGGGAGAGAGGGGGACAGAGATAGTAGAACAGAGAGAGGGAGAGATAGAGGGGGTCAAAGAGAGTTGGACAGAGAGAGGTGCACAGAGAGTTGTGGAGATAGAGGGGATCAGAGAGAGAGTGGAGAGAGAGAGAGGAGGACAGAGAGAGAGGGGACAGAAAGAGAGGGGGACAGAGAGATATGGGGGCAGAGAGAGATGGGGGGCAGAGAGAGGGGGACAGAGTGAGGGGCGAAAGCGAAAGGCGGGGTGGGAGGGAGAGGGGGCAGAGAGAGGGCGACAGAGACAGCGGCACAGAGAGTGGGGGAGATAGAGGGTGTCAGAGAGAGGGGGGCAGTGAGAGGGAGAGATAGAGGGGGACAGAGAGAGAGGGGGTCAGAGAATGGGTGTCAGAGAAATGGGTACAGATTGGGGGAGAGGGGGGTTCAGAGAGAGGGGGACAGAGAGAGAGGGGGACAGAGAGAGCGGGCCAGTGAGAGGGGGAGGTAGAGGGGTTCATAGGGAGAGTGACAGAGAGAGGGGCACAGAGAGTGGGGCAGATAGAGGGTGTCAGAGAGAGGGGGACATAGAGAGGGGCATAGAGAGAGTGAGGGGACAGAGAGAGAGGGAACAGAGAGAGAGGGGGACAGAGAGAGAGGGGGGCAGAGAGAGGGGGAGATAGAGGGGTTCATAGGGAGAGTGACAGAGAGAGGGGCACAGAGAGTGGGGCAGATAGAGGGTGTCAGAGAGAGGGGAACATAGAGAGGGGCATAGAGAGAGTGAGGGGACAGAGAGAGAGGGGACAGAGAGAGAGGGGGACAGAGAGAGAGGGGACAGAGAGAGAGGGGACAGAGAGTGGGGAAGGTAGAGGGCGTGAGAGAGGGGGGGAACAAAGATGGGGGGCAGAGAGAGGGGAGAGTGAGGAGGTACAGAGAGAGGCGCGTAGGAGGGAGACAGGGTGAGAGAGAGGGTGACAGAGAGGGGTCAGAGAGTGGGGTAGATGGGGGGTGTCAGAGAGAGAGGGCCACAGAGATAGAGGGTGCAGAGAGATGGCGACAGGGAAAGGGTGACCGAGAGAGAGTGGGGCAGAGAGAGAGGGGGCAGAGAGAGGGTGACAGAGAGGGGGAGAGAGAGGGGACAGAGAGAGGGGGACAGAGAGAGGGATACAGAGAGAGGGAGAGATAGAGAGGGGTCAGAGAGAGGGGGACAGAGAGAGGTGCACAGAGAGTGGGGGAGATAGAGGGAGTCAGAAAGAGAGTGGACAGAGAGAGAGGAGGACAGAGAGAGAGGGGGCAGAGAGAGAGGGACAGAGTGAAGGGCGAAAGTGAAAGGCGGAGTGGGAGGGAGAGGGGGCAGAAGGAGGGCGACAGAGACAGCGGCACAGAGAGTGGGGGAGATAGAGGGTGTCAGAGAGAGGGGGACAGAGAGAAGGGTAGAATGAGGGGGACAGAGAGAGGGTCACAGAGAGTGGGGGTCAGAGAGAGGAGGCCAGAGAGAGGGAGAGATAGAGGGGTTCAGAGGGAGAGGGACAGAGAGAGAAGCACAGAGAATGGCGGAGGTAGACGGCGTCAGAGAGAGGCGGACCGAAAGAATGGGAGATAGAGGGTGACACAGAGAGGGGGACATAGAGAGGGGCATAGAGAGAGTGAGGGGACAGAGAGAGAGGGGAGACAGAGAGAGGGGGGACGGAGAGGGATGGGAGAGACTGAGAGGGGACAGAGTGAGGGGGGCAGAGAGAGGGGTGACAGAGAGAGGGGGACAGAGAAAGAGGGGGCAGAGAGAGAGGGGGGCAGAGAGAGAGGGGGTAGAGAGAGGTGGGTGGAGAGAGTGGAGAGCAAAGCGAGAGGGGTGCAGAGAGAGGGGGAGAGAGAGAGGGGGGAGAGAGAGAGGAGGACAGATAGTGGGGGAGATAGAGGGCGTCAGAGAGAGGGGGACAGAGAGAGGGGTCAGAAAGAATGGGAGATAGAGAGTGTCAGAGAGAGGGGGACATAGAGAGTGGCATATAGAGAGTGAGGGGACAGAGAGAGAGGAGACAGAGAGGGGGGACAGAGAGAGAGGGGACAGAGTGAGAGGGGACAGAGTGAGGGGGAAGAGAGAGGGGGGGATAGAGGGGTTCAGAGGGAGAGGGACAGAGAGTGGGGCACAGAGAGTGAAGCAGACAGAGTGTGTCAGAGAGAGGGGGGCATAGAGAGTGGCATATAGAGAGTGAGGGGACAGAGAGAGAGGGGAACACAGTGAGAGGGGAACACAGATAGAGGGGAACACAGAGAGAGGGGGTGAGAGAGAGGGGGTCAGAGAGTGGGGGGACAGAGAGAGAGGGGCAGAGAGAGAGTGGGGCAGAGAGATGGGGCAGACAGAGGGGGGCAGAGAGAGGGGGGAATAGAGAGAGAGGGGGACAGAGCGAGAGGGGGAGGGAGAGAGAGAAGGGGAGCGTGGGGTGAAAGACAGAGGGAGGCAGAGAGAGAGGGGGAACAGAGAGGCGGGGGACAGAGAGAGGCGGGTGGGAGAGAGAGGGGGTTAGAGAGAGGCGTGTGGGAGAGAGGGGGATAGAGAGAGGCGCACAGAGAGAAGTAGAGATAGAGGGGGTCAAAGAGAGTGGGACAGAGAGAGGTGCACAGAGAGTTGGGCAGATAGAGTAGGTCAAAGAGAGAGTGGACAGAGAGAGTGGGACAGAGAGAGGGGGAGATAGAGGGTGACAGATAGAGGGAAACAGAGAGTGGGGGTCAGAGAGCAGGGTATAGAGTGAGGGAGAGAGAGGGGGTCAGTTAGAGGGGGACAGAGAGAGAGGGGGACACAGAGAGAGGGCCAGAGAGAGAGGTGGAGATAGAGGGGTTCAGAAGGAGAGGGACAGAGAGAGGTGCACAGAGAGTGGGGGAGATAGAGGGGATCAGAGAGAGAGTGGACAGAGAGAGAGGAGGACAGAGAGAGGGGGACAGAAAGAGAGGGGGCATAGAGAGATGGGGGCAGAGAGAGATAGGGGCAGAGAGAGATGGACAGAGTGGGGGGCGTAAGAGAAAGGCGGGGTGGGAGGGAGAGGGGGGCAGAGAGAGGGCGACAGAGGCACCGGCACAGAGAGTGGGGGAGATAGAGTGCGTCAGAGAGAGGGGGGCAGAGAGAGGGGGAGATAGAGGGGGGTCAAAGTGAGTGGGAAAGAGAGGTGCACATAGAGTGGGGGAGATAGAGGGGGTCAGAGAGAGGGGGAAAGAGAGAGAGGAGGACAGGGAGAGGGGGCCAGTGAGAGGGGGAGATAGAGGGGTTCAGAGGGAGAGGGACAGAGAGAGGAGCACAGAGAGTGATGCAGATAGAGTGTGTCAGAGAGAGGGTGACATAGAGAGTGGCATAGAGAGAGTGAGGGGACAGAGAGAGACAGGAGACAGAGAGAGAGGGAGACAGAGAGGAGAACACAGAAAGAGGGGAACACAGAGAGAGGGGGTGAGAGAGAGGGGGTCATGGAGAGGGGGAAAGAGAGATGGGGCAGACAGAGGGGGGCAGAGAGAGGGGGGATAGAGAGAGAGAAGGACAGAGAGAGAGGGGGACAGAGAGAGAGGGGGAAAGAGAGAGAGAAGGGGAGCGTGGGGGGAAAGAGAGAGGGAGGCAGAGAGAGGGGGGAACAGAGAGAGGGGGGACAGAGAGAGAGGCGGGTGGGAGAGAGTGGTGGTTAGAGAGAGGCGTGTGAGAGAGAGGGCGACAGAGAGAGGCGGACAGAGAGAGGTAGAGATAGAGGGGGTCAAAGAGAGTGGGACAGATAGAGGGGGATTAGAGAGAGATTGGAGAGTGAGAGAGGAGGACAGAGAGAGAGGGGACAGAAAGAGAGGGGGACAGAGAGTGGGGATCAGAGTGAGGGGTATAGAGTGGGGGAGAGAGGGGGTCAGTTAGAGGGGGACAGAGAGAGAGGGGCCAGAGAGAGGGGGAGATCGAGGGGTTCAGAAGGAGAGGGACAGAGAGAGGGGCACAGAGAGTGGGGGAGATAGAGGGGGTCAGAGAGAGGGGGACGTAAAGAATGGGCGATAGAAGGTGTCAGAGAGACGGCGACATAGAGAGTGGCATATAGAGAGTGAGGTGACAGAGAGAGAGGGGAACACAGAGAAAGGGGAACACAGAGAGAGAGGGGGGTGAGAGAGTGGGGGGGGATAGAGAGAGAGGAGGACAGAGAGAGAGGGGACAGAAAGAGAGGGGGCATAGAGAGATGGGGGCAGAGAGAGATAAGGGCAGAGAGAGGGGGACAGAGTGAGGGGCGAAAGAGAAAGGCGGTGTGGGAGGGACAGCGGGCAGAGAGAGAGCGACAGAGACACCGGCACAGAGAGTGGGGGAGATAGAGTGTGTCAGAGAGAGGGGGGCAGAGAGAGGGGTAGATAGAGGGGGGGTCAAAGAGAGTGGGACAGAGAGAGGTGCACATAGAGTGGGGGAGATAGAGGGGGTCAGAGAGAGGGGGACAGAGAGAGAGGGGGACAGAGAGATGGGGCCAGTGAGAGGGGGGGATAGAGGGGTTCAGAGGGAGAGGGACAGAGAGTGGGGCACAGAGAGTGAAGCAGACAGAGTGTGTCAGAGAGAGGGGGGCATAGAGAGTGGCATATAGAGAGTGAGGGGACAGAGAGAGAGGGGAACACAGTGAGAGGGGAACACAGATAGAGGGGAACACAGAGAGAGGGGGTGAGAGAGAGGGGGTCAGAGAGTCGGGAGACAGAGAGAGAGGGGCAGAGAGAGAGTGGGGCAGAGAGATGGGGCAGACAGAGGGGGGCAGAGAGAGGGGGAATAGAGAGAGAGGGGGACAGAGCGAGAGGGGGAGGGAGAGAGAGAAGGGGAGCGTGGGGTGAAAGACAGAGGGAGGCAGAGAGAGAGGGGGAACAGAGAGGCGGGGGACAGAGAGAGGCGGGTGGGAGAGAGAGGGGGTTAGAGAGAGGCGTGTGGGAGAGAGGGGGATAGAGAGAGGCGCACAGAGAGAAGTAGAGATAGAGGGGGTCAAAGAGAGTGGGACAGAGAGAGGTGCACAGAGAGTGGGGCAGATAGAGTAGGTCAAAGAGAGAGTGGACAGAGAGAGTGGGACAGAGAGAGGGGGAGATAGAGGGTGACAGAGAGAGGGAAACAGAGAGTGGGGGTCAGAGAGAGGGGTATAGAGTGAGGGAGAGAGAGGGGGTCAGTTAGAGGGGGACAGAGAGAGAGGGGGACACAGAGAGAGGGCCAGAGAGAGAGGTGGAGATAGAGGGGTTCAGAAGGAGAGGGACAGAGAGAGTTGCACAGGGAGTGGGGGAGATAGAGGGGATCAGAGAGAGAGAGTGGACAGAGAGAGAGGAGGACAGAGAGAGGGGGACAGAAAGAGAGGGGGCATAGAGAGATGGGGGCAGAGAGAGATAGGGGCAGAGAGAGATGGACAGAGTGAGGGGCGAAAGAGAAAGGCGGGGTGGGAGGGAGAGGGGGGCAGAGAGAGGGCGACAGAGACACCGGCACAGAGAGTGGCGGAGATTGAGTGTGTCAGAGAGAGGGGGGCAGAGAGAGGGGGAGATAGAGGGGAGTCAAAGAGAGTGGGACAGAGAGAGGTGCACATAAAGTGGGGGGAGATAGAGGGGGTCAGAGAGAGGGGGACAGTGAGAGAGGGGGGACAGAGAGAGGGGGAGATAGAGGGGAGTCAAAGAGAGTGGGACAGAGAGAGGTGCACATAAAGTGGGGGAGATAGAGGGGTTCAGAGGGAGAGTGACAGAGAGAGAGGCACAGAGAGAGAAGCAGATACAGTGTGTCAAGAGAGAGGGGGGCATAGAGAGGTTCATAGAGAGAGTGAGGGGACAGAGAGAGAGAGGAGACAGAGAGAGAGGGAGGACAGAGAGAGAGGAGAACACAGAGAGAGGGGAACACCGAGAGAGGGGGTGAGAGAGAGGGGTTCAGAGAGAGGGGGGATTGAGAGATGGGGCAGAAAGAGGAGGACCGAGAGAGAGGGGGACAGAGAGAGAGGGGGGGAGAGAGAGAAGGGGAGCGTGGGGGGAAAGAGAGAGGGAGGCAGAGAGGGGGGGGAACAGAGAGAGGGGGGACAGAGAGAGAGGCGGGTGGGAGAGAATGGTGGTTAGAGAGAGGCGTATGAGAGAGAGGGGGGACAGAGAGAGAGGCGGACAGAGAGAGGTAGAGATAGAGGGGGTCAAAGAGAGTGGGACAGAGATAGGTGAACAGAGAGTGGGGCAGTTGGAGGGGATTAGAGAGAGAGTGGAGAGAGAGAGAGGAGGACAGAGAGAGAGAGGGGGGACAGAAAGAGAGGGGGGCAGAGAGAGTGGGAGATAGAGGGGTACAGAGAGAGGGGTACAGAGAGTGGGAGTCAGAGAGAGGGGTATAGAGTGGGGGAGAGAGAGGGGGTCAGTTAGAGGGGGACAGAGAGAGAGGGGCCAGAGAGAGGGGGAGATCGAGGGGTTCAGAAGGAGAGGGACAGAGAGAGGGGCACAGAGAGTGGGGGAGATAGAGGGGGTCAGACAGAGGGGGACGTAAAGAATGGGAGATAGAGGGTGTCAGAGAGAGGGGGACATAGAGAGTGGCATATAGAGAGTGAGGTGACAGAGAGAGAGGGGAACACAGAGAGAGGGGACCACAGAGAGAGGGGATCAGAGAGAGGGGGTCAGAGAGGGGGTGACAGAGAGAGAGGGTCAGAGAGAGAGTGGGGAAGAGAGATGGCGCAGTCAGAGGGGGCAGAGAGAGGGGGGACAGAGAGAGGGGTGGACATAGAGAGAGGGGCAGAGAGAGGGGGGTGACTGAGAGAGGGAAGGTCAGAGAGAGAGGGGGACAGAGAGAGACGTGCACAGAGAGAGAGGGGGACAGAGAGAGAGGGGACAGAGAGAGAGGTGTGCAGAGAGAGGGGGTAGAGAGAGGGGACAGAGAGAGAGGGGGACCGAGAGAGAGGGGGACAGAGAGAGGGGGACAGAGAGAGACTGGGGCAGAGAGAGAGGGAGACAGAGAGAGAGGGGGATAGAGAGGGGGGGGGGACAGATAGAAGCCGACAGAGGGGGCGGACAGAGGGCGGGGGAACAGAGACGGGGGACAGAAAGGGGGAGGCAGAGAGAGGGGGGACGGAGAGGGAGGGACAGACGGGGCGGACAGAGGGGGGAACAGAGACGGGGGACAGAGAAGGGGGTTCAGAGAGAGAGGGACAGAGAGAGAGAAGTGGACAGAGAGAGTACAGGACAGAGAGAAGGGACAGAGAGAGGGGGGACAGAGAGAGAGGGGGACAGAGTGAGTGGAGTCAGAGAGAAGGCGACAGAGAGAGGGGGGACAGTGAGAGAGAGGGGAGACAGAGAGAGGTGGGACAGAAAGAGGGGTGACAGAGAGAGAAGGGGATAGAGAGAGAACGGGACAGAGAGATGGCGACAGAGAGAGGATGACAGAGAGAGAGGGGGACAGAGGGATAGGGGGACAGAGAGAGAGGGGGAGCGGGGTGGGAAAGAGAGTTGGGGGCACAGAGAGAGGGGGGGAACAGACAGAGAGGAGGAGAGAGAGAGAGAGAGAGAGGGGGACCGGGGGGAAAGAGAGAGGGGGACAGAGAGATACAGGCGGGTGGTAGAGAGAGGGGGTTATTGAGAGGTGGGTGGGAGAGAGGGGGGGACAGAGAGAGGCGTGTGGGAGAGAGGGGGATAGAGAGAGGCGCACAGAAAGAAGTAGAGATAGAGGGGGGTCAAAGAGAGTGGGACAGAGAGAGGTGCACAGAGAGTGGGGCAGATAGAGTAGGTCAAAGAGAGAGTGGACAGAGAGAGTGGGACAGAGAGAGGGGGAGATAGAGGGTGACAGAGAGAGGGAAACAGAGAGTGGGGGTCAGAGAGAGGGGTATAGAGTGAGGGAGAGAGAGGGGGTCAGTTAGAGGGGGACAGAGAGAGAGGGGGACACAGAGAGAGGGCCAGAGAGAGAGGTGGAGATAGAGGGTTTCAGAAGGAGAGGGACAGAGAGAGGTGCACAGGGAGTGGGGGAGATAGTGGAGATCAGAGAGAGAGAGTGGACAGAGAGAGAGGAGGACAGAGAGAGAGGGACAGAAAGAGAGGGGGCATAGAGAGATGGGGGCAGAGAGAGATAGGGGCAGAGAGAGATGGACAGAGTGAGGGGCGAAAGAGAAAGGCGGGGTGGGAGGGAGAGAGGGCAGAGAGAGTGCGACAGAGACACCGGCACAGAGAGTGGCGGAGATTGAGTGTGTCAGAGAGAGGGGGGCAGAGAGAGGGGGAGATAGAGGGGAGTCAAAGAGAGTGGGACAGAGAGAGGTGCACATAAAGTGGGGGAGATAGAGGGGGTCAGAGAGAGGGGGACAGTGAGAGAGGGGGACAGAGAGCGAGGGCCAGTGAGAGGGGGAGATAGAGGGGTTCAGAGGGAGAGTGACAGAGAGAGAGGCACAGAGAGAGAAGCAGATACAGTGTGTCAAGAGAGATGGGGGCATAGAGAGGGTCATAGAGAGAGTGAGGGGACAGAGAGAGAGAGGTGACAGAGAGAGAGGGAGACAGAGAGAGAGGAGAACACAGAGAGAGGGGAAAACAGAAAGAGGGGTTGAGAGAGAGGGGGTCAGAGAGAGGGGGGAATGAGAGATGGGGCAGAAAGAGGAGGACAGAGAGAGAGGGGGACAGAGAGAGAGGGGGGAGAGAGAGAAGGGGAGCGTGGGGGGAAAGAGAGAGGGAGGCAGAGAGAGGGGGGGAACAGAGAGAGGGGGGACAGAGAGAGAGGCGGGTGGGAGAGAATGGTGGTTAGAGAGAGGCGTATGAGAGAGAGGGGGACAGAGAGAGAGGCGGACAGAGAGAGGTAGAGATAGAGGGGGTCAAAGAGAGTGGGACAGAGATAGGTGAACAGAGAGTGGGGCAGTTGGAGGGGATTAGAGAGAGAGTGGAGAGAGAGAGAGGAGGACAGAGAGAGAGAGGGGGGACAGAAAGAGAGGGGGACAGAGAGAGTGGGAGATAGAGGGGTACAGAGAGAGGGGTACAGAGAGTGGGGGTCAGAGAGAGGGGTATAGAGTGGGGGAGAGAGAGGGGTTCAGTTAGAGGGGGACAGAGCGAGAGGGGCCAGAGAGAGGGGGAGATCGAGGGGTTCAGAAGGAGAGGGACAGAGAGAGGGGCACAGAGAGTGGGGGAGATAGAGGGGGTCAGACAGAGGGGGACGTAAAGAATGGGAGATAGAGGGTGTCAGAGGGGGACATAGAGAGTGGCATATAGAGAGTGAGGTGACAGAGAGAGAGAGGGGAACACAGAGAGAGGGGACCACAGAGAGAGGGGATCAGAGAGAGGGGGTCAGAGAGGGGGGTGACAGAGAGAGACGGTCAGAGAGAGAGTGGGGAAGAGAGATGGGGCAGTCAGAAGGGGCAGAGAGAGGGGGGACAGAGAGAGGGGTGGACAGAGAGAGAGGGGCAGAGAGAGGGGTGGTCTGAGAGAGGGGGGTGACTGAGAGAGGGAAGGTCAGAGAGAGAGGGGGACAGAGAGAGACGTGCACAGAGAGAGAGGGGGACAGAGAGAGAGGGGACAGAGAGAGAGGTGTGCAGAGAGAGGGGGTAGAGAGAGGGGACAGAGAGAGAGGGGGACCGAGAGAGAGGGGGACAGAGAGAGGGGGACAGAGAGAGACTGGGGCAGAGAGAGAGGGAGACAGAGAGAGAGGGGGATAGAGAGGGGGGGGACAGATAGAAGCCGACAGAGGGGGCGGACAGAGGGCGGGGGAACAGAGACGGGGGACAGAAAGGGGGAGGCAGAGAGAGGGGGGATGGAGAGGGAGGGACAGACGGGGCGGACAGAGGGGGGAACAGAGACGGGGGACAGAGAAGGGGGTTCAGAGAGAGAGGGACAGAGAGAGAAGTGGACAGAGAGAGGGCAGGACAGAGAGAAGGGACAGAGAGAGGGGGGACAGAGAGAGAGGGGGACAGAGTGAGTGGAGTCAGAGAGAAGGCGACAGAGAGAGGGGGGACAGTGAGAGAGAGGGGAGACAGAGAGAGGTGGGACAGAAAGAGGGGTGACAGAGAGAGAAGGGGATAGAGAGAGAACGGGACAGAGAGATGGCGACAGAGAGAGGATGACAGAGAGAGAGGGGGACAGAGAGAGAGGGGGAGCGGGGTGGGAAAGAGAGTTGGGGGCAGAGAGAGAGGGGGGAACAGACAGAGAGGAGGAGAGAGAGAGAGAGAGAGAGGGGGACCGGGGGGAAAGAGAGAGGGGGACAGAGAGAGACAGGCGGGTGGTAGAGAGAGGGGGTTATTGAGCGGTGGGTGGGAGAGAGGGGGGGACAGAGAGAGAGCTACAGAGAGAGGAGGGCAGAGAGAAGGCAAGAGAGAGATGAGGACAGAGAGAGAAGGGGACAGAAAGTGAGGAGGACAGAGAGAGGGGGAGAGAGATGGGGGAGAGAGAGTGGGGGACAGAGAGAGAGGGGGAACAGAGAGAGAGGGGGCCAGAGAGAGAGGGGGAGAGAGAGAGAGAAGGAGTGCGGGGGGGGGGAGAGAGAGGGGGGCAGAGAGAGTGGGGGGAACAGAGAGAGGGGGGGACAGAGGGAGAGGGACAGAGAGAGTGGGACAGAGAGAGGGAGAGATAGAGGGGGTCAAAGAGAGTGGGATTGAGAGAGGTGCACAGAGAGTGGGGGATATAGAGTGGATCAGAGAGAGAGTGGACAGAGAGGGAGGAGGACAGAGAGACAGGGGACAGAAAGAGAGGGGGGCAGAGAGAGATGGGGGACAGAGAGAGGGGGACAGAGTGAGGGGCGAAAGAGAAAGGCGGGGTGGGAGGGAGAGGGGGCAGAGAGAGGGCGACAGAGACAGCGGCACAGAGAGTGGGGGAGATAGAGGGGGTCAGAGAGAGGGGGGCAGAGAGAGGGGGAGATAGAGGGGGACAGAGAGAGGGGGACAGAGAATGGGTGTCAGAGAGAGGGGTACAGATTGGGGGAGAGAGAGGGGGTCAGAGAGAGAGGGACAGAGAGAGAGGGGGACAGAGAGAGGGGGCCAGTGAGAGGCGGAGATAGAGGGGTTCAGAGGGAGAGAGACAGAGAGAGGGGCACAGAGAGTGGGGCAGATAGAGGGTGTCAGAGAGAGGGGGACATAGAGAGGGGCATAGAAAGAGTGAGGGGACAGAGAGAGAGAGGAGACGGAGAGAGAGGGAGACAGAGAGAGGGGGTGAGAGATGGGGTCAGAGAGTGGGGGGACAGAGAGAGAGGGGCAGAGAGAGAGTGGGGCAGAGAGATGGGGCAGACAGGGGGGGGCAGAGAGAGGGGGGATAGAGAGAGAGGGGGACAGAGCGAGAGGGGGAGAGAGAGAGAGAAGGGGAGCGTGGGGGGAAAGAGAGAGGGAGGCAGAGAGAGAGGGGGAACAGAGAGGGGGGGACAGAGAGAAGCGGGTGGGAGAGAGAGGGGATTAGAGAGAGGCGTGTGGGATAAAGGGGGACAGAGAGAGACGCTCAGATAGAGGTAGAGATAGAGGGGGTCAAAGAGAGTGGGACAGAGAGAGGTGCACAGAGAGTGGGGCAGATAGAGGAGGTCAGAGAGAGAGTGGACAGAGAGAGTGGACAGAGAGAGGGGGAGATAGAGGGGACAGAGAGAGGGGAACAGAGAGTGGGGGTCAGAGAGAGGGGTATAGAGTGGGGGAGAGAGAGGGGGTCAGTTAGAGGGGGACAGAGAGAGAGGGGGACAGAGAGAGTGGCCAGAGAGAGTGGTGGAGATAGAGGGGTTCAGAACGAGAGGGACAGAGAGAGGTGCACAGAGGGTGGGGGAGATAGAGGGGGTTAGAGAGAGAGGGACGTAACGAATGGGAGATAGAGGGTGTCAGAGAGAGGGGGACATAGAGAGAGGCATAGAGAGAGTGAGGGGACAGAGAGAGATGGGGCAGAGAGAGATTGGGGCAGAGAGAGGGTTACAGAGTGTGGGACGAAAGAGAAAGGCGGTGTGAGAGGGAGAGCGGGCAGAGAGAGGGCGACAGAGACAGCGGCACAGAGAGTGGGGGAGATAGAGGGGGACAGAGAGAGAGGGACAGAGAGTGAGGGTCAGAGAGAGGGGGACAAAGAGAGAGGGGTACAGAGAGAGAGGGGGACAGAGAGAGGGTGCCAGAGAGAGGGGGAGATAGAGAGTTTCAGAGGGAGAGGGACGGAGAGAGGGGCACAGAGAGTGGGGGAGGTAGACGGGGTCAGAGAGAGTGGGACAGATAGAATGGGAGATAGAGGGTGTCAGAGAGTGGGGGACAGAAAGAATGGGAGATAGAGGGTGACAGAGAGAGGGAGACATAGAAAGGGGCATAGAGAGAGAGAGGGGACAGAGAGAGAGAGGAGACAGAGAGAGGGGGGACAGAGAGAGAGGGGACAGAATGAGAGGGGTACAGAGTGAGGGGGCAGAGAGAGGGGTGACAGAGAGAGGGGGACAGAGAGAGAGGGGACAGAGAGAGAGGGGACAGAGTGTGGGGGAGATAGAGGGGGTGAGAGAGAGGGGGAACAGAGACTGGGGGCAGAGAGAGAATGACAGTGAGGAGTGACAGAGAGAGGCCGGTTGGAGGTAGACGGGGTGAGAGAGAGAGCGACAGAGAGGGGTCAGAGAGTGGGGGAGATGGGGTGTGTCAGAGAGAGAGTGCGACAGAGATAGAGGGGGAAGAGAGATGGCAACAGGGAGGGGGTGACATAGAGAGGGTGTGGCAGAGAGAGAGGGGGCAGAGAGAGGGTAACAAAGAGGGGGAGAGAGAGAGGGGACAGAGAGAAGGGGACAGAGAGAAGGGGACAGAGGGAGGAGGACAGAGGGAGGAGGACAGAGAGAGAGGGGACTGAGAGAGAGGGGACCGAGAGTGGGGGATATAGAGAGGGTCACAGAGAAGGGGAATAGAGAAGGGGGCAGAGAGATGTGAACAGAGAGAGTGGGGAGAGAGAGAGAGGGGGACAGTGAGGAGGTAGAGAGGGACGTGGGTGGGACAGAGAGTGGGGGTTAGAGAGAGGGGGGCAGAGAGAGAGGGGGACAGAGAGAGAGGGACAAAGAGAGGGGGAGATAGAGGGTGTCAGAGAGAGGGGGACAGAAAGAATGGGAAGTAGAGGGAGTCAGAGAGAGGGGGATAGAGAGAGGAGGACAGAGAGTGGGGGAGATAGAGGGGATCAGAGAGAGGGGGACAGAAAGAATGGGAGGTAGAGGGGGTCAGAGAGAGGGGGACAGAGAGAGGAGGACATATAGTGGGGGAGATAGATGGCGTCAGAGAGAGGGGCACAGAGAGAGAGTGGGGGACAGAGAGAGAGGGGTCAGAGAGAGGGAAGAAGAGAGAGATGGGGCCAGAGAGAGAGGGGGGCAGAGAGAGAGGGGGAGAGAGAGAGGGGGTTAGAGAGAGGCGGGTGGGAGAGAGAGGGGCACAGAGAGAGGGGGACAGAGAGCGGGGGAGATAGATGGTTTCAGAGGGAGGGGGACAGAGAGAGGGGCACAGAGAATGGGGGAGATAGAGGGGGTCAGAGACAGGGGGACAGAAATAATGGGAGGTAGAGGGGGTCAGAGAGAGGGGGACAGAGAGAGGGACACAGAGAGTGGGTAGATAGAGGGGCTCAGAGACAGAGGGGCCAGAGAGAGAGGGGAAAGAGAGAGGGGGTAAAGAGAGAGGGGGGAAGAGAGGGGGCAGAGAAAGGGCGAGAGAGAGAGGGCCACAGAGAGTGGGGGAGATAGAGGTGGTCAGAGAGAGGTAGACAGAGAGAGAGGGGGAGATAGAGGGGGACAGAGAGAGGGGGTCAGAGAAAAGGGTACAGAGTGGGGGAGAAAGAGGGGACACAGAGAGGGGGGGCACAGAGAGGGGGGCAGAGTGAGAGGGGGCAGAGAGACGGCGACAGAGTTGGGGGAAGAAAGCGGGGGAGAGAGAGAGGAGGACAGATACTGGGGGAGATAAAGGGCGTCAGAGAGAGGGGCACAGAGTGAGAGAGGGGCAGAGAGAGAGGGGGGTAGAGAGAGAGAGGGGCCAGAGAGAGAGGGGGGTAGAGAGAGAGGGAGCAGAGAAAGAGGGGGGGCAGAGAGAGGGGTGAAAGAGAGGGGGGGACAGAGAGAGGGGGAGAGAGAGAGGAGGACAGATAGTGGGGGAGATAGAGGGCGTCAGAGAGATGGGCACAGAGAGAGAGGGGCACAGAGAGAGAGGGGGCAGAGAGAGAGGGGGTAGAGAGAGAGGGGGCAGAGAGAGAGGGGGCAGAGAGAGGGGTGACAGAGAGAGGGGGACAGAGAGAGAGGAACAGAGAGAGGGGAACAGAGAGAGAGGGAGACAGAGAGAGAGGGGGACAAACATGGGGTAGAGAGAGGGCGACAGAGAGAGGGGGCAGAGAGAGTGGGGGAGAAAGAGAGGCGGGTTCGAGAGAGTGGGGGTCAGAGAGAGGAGGACAGAGAGAGAGGGGGACAAAGAGAGAGGGGCAGAGAGAGAGGCGACAGAGAGAGGGGCGGCAGAGAGAGGGGGACAGAGAGAGAGGGGAACAGAGAGAGAGGGGGACAGAAAGAGTTGCAGATAGTGGGGGTAAGAGGGAGGAGGTCAGAGGGAGGGGCACCGAAAGAGCGGGAGGTAGAGGGTGTCAAAGAGAGGGGGACAGAGAGAGGGGCACAGAGAGAGTGGCACAGACAGTGGGGGAGATAGAGGGGGACAGAGAAAGAGGAATCAGAGAGAGAGGGGCAGAGAGAGAGTGGGGGCAGTGAGAGTGGGACAGAGTGAGGGGGACAGAGTGAGGGAGACAGAGTGGGGGGGCAGAGAGAGGGGGAGGAGAGAGTGGGGCGGAGCGTGGGGGGGCGGAGAGAGGAGGGCAGAGAGAGGAGGGAACAGAGAGAAGGAGAAAGAGAGAGGTAGTTGGGATGGAGAGGGGGGCAGAGAGGGGGCGACTGAAAGAGGGGCAGATAGTGGGGGTCAGAGAGAGAGGGAAAGAGAGAGGGGCACAGAGAGTGGGGTGATAGAGGGAGACAGAGAGAGAGGGGCAGAGAGAGATTGGAGCAGAGAGAGTGGGACAGAGTGAGAGGGTCAGCGAGAGGGGGAACAGAGTGGGGGGGCATTGAGAGAGAGGGGACAGAGAGAGGGGGACAGAGAGAGGGGCACAGAGAGTGGGAGAGATAGAGGGGGACAGAGAGAGAGGGGCAGAGAGAGATTGGGGCAGAGAGAGTGGGACAGAGTGAGAGGGTCAGAGAGAGAGGGGGACAGAGAGGGGGCATTGAGAGAGAGGGGACAGAGAGAGGGGGACAGAGAGAGGGGGACAGAGAGAGGGGCACAGAGAGTGGGAGAGATAGAGGGGGTCAGAGAGAGAGGAGCAGAGAGAGATCCGGGCAGAGAGAGTGGAACAGAGTGAGGGTGTCAGAGAGTGAGGTGGACAGGGAGAGGGGGCACAGAGAGAGGGGCTCAGAGAGGGAGGGGAACAGAGAGAGGGGGAAAGATAGAGGCGGGTGGGAGGGTGTGGGGGGGCAGAGAGAGGGCGAGAGATAGAGGGGGAGATAGAGAGGGCAGAGGGAGGGGGACAGAGGGAGGGAAAGAGAAAGAGGGGACAGAGAGAGAGGGGGGCTGAGAGAGAGTGGGGAAGAGAGAGGGGGCAGAGAGGGGGCGATAGAGCGAGGGGGGCAGCGAGAGAGGGACAGAGAGAGACGGGGACAGAGAGAGAGGGGGACAGAGAGAGAGGGTGGCAGAGAGAGAGGAGGAAGAGAGAGAGTAGGGCAGAGAGTGTGGGGGCAGAGAGAGAGGTACAGAGAGAGGGGGGACAGAGAGAGGGGGAACAGAGAGAGTGGGGACAGAGAGAGGGGGGACAGAGAGAGAGGGGCAACAGAGAGAGGGAAGGCCAGAGAGAGAGGGGGACAGAGAGAGGGGGGGGGACAGAGAGAGAGGGGCTGAGAGAGAGGGGGGCAGAGAGAGACGGCAGAGACAGAGGTGACAGAGAGAGAGAGAGGGGGGACAGAGAGAAAAGGAGACAGATAGAGTGGGGGACAGAGCGAGGGGGGACAGAGAGAGAGGGGGGCGGAGGGAGTGGGGGACAGAGAGCGCGAGAGAGAGGGGAACAGAGAGAGAGGGGTCAGAGAGAGGGGGGCAGAGAGAGAGGGAGACAGAGAGAGGGGAACAAAGAGAGAGGGGGGACAGAGAGAAAAGGAGACAGATAGAGTGGCGGAGAGAGCGAGGGGGGACAGAGAGAGAGGGGGGCAGAGGGAGTGGGGGACAAAGAGAGAGGGGGACAGAGAGATGGGGGTCGGAGAGAGAGGGGGACAGAGAGCGCGAGAGAGAGGGGAACAGAGAGAGAGGGGTCAGAGAGAGGGGGGCAGAGAGAAGGGGGGCAGAGAGAGGGGGGACAGAGAGGGGGGACAGAGAGACGGGGGAACAGAGAGAGTGGGGGGATAGAGAGTGGGGACAGAGAGAGGGGGGACAGAGAGAGAGGGGCACACAGAGAGGTGGTCAGAGAGAAGGGGGCGACAGTGAGAGGGAAGGACAGAGAGAGGGGGGGACAGAGAGAATGGGGGTAGAGAGAGAGGGGCAGAGAGAGGTGCAGAGAGAGAGGGGGCAAAGAGAGAGGGGGTCAGAGGGAGAGGGGGCAGAGAGAGGGGTCAGAGACAGAGAGAGAGGGGAACAGAGAGAGAGGGTGCAGAGAGAGAGGGGCAGAGAGAGAGGGGACAAAGAGAGAGTGGGTCAGAGGGAGACGGGGGCAGAGAGAGGGGTCAGAGAGAGGGGGGACAGAGAGAGAGGGGGGACAGAGAGGGAGGGGACAGAGAGCGCCGACAGAGAGAGAGGGGACAGAGAGGGGGGTGGACAGAGAGGGGGAGGCAGAGGGGGGGACAGAAAGGGTTGGACAGAGAGGGGGAGGCAGAGAGGGGGGCAGAGAGGGGGGTTCAGAGAGTGGTGGACAGAGAGGGGGGAATGACGGGGTAGGACAGAGGGCGGGACAGAGAGGGGGATAGAGAAGGGGGACAGAGAGAGGGGGACAGACAGAGAAGTGGACAGAGAGAGTGCAGGACAGAGAGAGAGGGGACAGAGAGAGGGGGGACAGAGAGAGAGGGGGACAGAGAGAGAGTGGTCAGAGGGAAGGCGACAGAGAGAGTGGGGGCAGTGAGAGAGAGAGGGACAGAGAGAGGGGGACAGGGAGAGGGGGGACAGAGAGAGAGGGGAACAGAGAGAGGGGGAAAGATAGAGGCGGGTGGGAGGGTGTGGGGGCAGAGGAGGGCAGAGAGAAGGCGATAGAGAAATGAGGACAGAGAGAGAAGGGGACAGAAAGTGAGGAGGACAGAAAGAGGGAAGAGAGAGGAGGGGAGAGAGGAGGGAACAGAGAGAAGGAGAAAGAGAGAGGCGGGTGGGAGGGAGGGGGCAGAGAGAGGGCGACAGAAAGAGGGGCAGGTAGTGGGGGTCAGAGAGAGGGGGAAAGCGAGAGGGGCGCAGAGAGTGGGGGAGATAGAGGGGTACAGAGAGAGGGGGATAGAAAGAGTGAGAGGTAGAGGGCGTCAGAGAGAGAGGGACAGATAGATGGGAACAGAGAGAGGGGCCCAGAGAGTGGGGGAGATAGAGGGGGACAGAGAGAGAGGGACAGAGAGAGAGGGGGCAGAGAGAGAGGGGGGCAGAGAGGGGGGACAGAGAGAGGGGGACAGAGAGAGGGGGACAGAGAGAGAGGGGCACAGAGAGTGGGAGAGATAGAGGGGGTCAGAGAGAGAGGGGCAGAGAGAGATTGGGGCAGAGAGAGTGGGACAGAGTGAGGTGGTCAGAGAGAGGGGGACAGAGAGAGGGGGGACAGAGAGAGGAGAACAGAGAGAGGGGAAAAGATAGAGGCGGGTAGGAGGGTGTGGGGGCAGAGAGAGGGCGACAGACAGAGAGGGAGATAGAGGGGGACAGAGGGAGGTGGTCAGAGAGAGATAGACAGACAGAGTGGAACAGAGAGAGTGCACAGAGAGTGGGAGAGAGAGGGGATCAGAGAGAGGGGGTCGGAGAGAGGAGGAGATAGAGGGGGCAGAGGGAGCGGGACAGAGGGAGGGGAACAGAAAGAGGGGGACAGAGAGAGAGGGGTCAGAGAGAGAGGGGGCAGAGAGAGAGGGGGCAGAGAGAGATGGGCATGGAGAGAGGGACAGATAGAGAAGGGGACAGAGAGAGAGGGGATAGAGAGATAGGAGGTCAGAGTGAGTGGGGTCAGAGAGAAGGCGACAAAGAGAGTGGGGGACAGTGGGAGAGAGGGAAACAGAGAGAGGGGGGACAGAGAGAGAAGGGGATAGAGAGAGATGGGGCAGAGAGAGTGGGGGGAACAGAGAGAGGGGGACAGAGAGAGAGGCGGGTGGGAGAGAGGGGGGACAGAGAGAGGGGGACAGAGAGAGGGAGAGATAGTGGGGGTCAGAGAGAGGGGGATAGAGAGAGAGGAGGACAGAGAGCGCGAGAGAGAGGGGGCAGAGAGAGAGGGGGAGACAGAGAGAGAGGGGAACAGAGAGAGAGGGGTCAGAGAGAGAGAGGGGGCAGAGAGAGAGGGAGACAGAGAGAGGGGAACAAAGAGAGAGGGGGGATAGAGAGAGGGGGGAGACAGAGAGAGGGGGGACAGAGAGAGGGGGGACAGAGAGGGGGGACAGAGAGACAGGGGAACAGAGAGAGTGGGGGGATAGAGATTGGGGACCGAGAGAGGGGGGACAGAGAGAGAGGGGCACACAGAGAGGTGGTCAGAGAGAAGGGGGCGACAGTGAGAGGGAAGGACAGAGAGAGAGTGGTCAGAGGGAAGGCGACAGAGAGAGTGGGGGCAGTGAGAGAGAGAGGGACAGAGAGAGGGGGACAGAGAGAGGGGGGACAGAGAGAGAGGGGAACAGAGAGAGGGGGAAAGATAGAGGCGGGTGGGAGGGTGTGGGGGCAGAGGAGGGCAGAGAGAAGGCGATAGAGAAATGAGGACAGAGAGAGAAGGGGACAGAAAGTGAGGAGGACAGAAAGAGGGAAGAGAGAGGAGGGGAGAGAGGAGGGAACAGAGAGAAGGAGAAAGAGAGAGGCGGGTGGGAGGGAGGGGGGCAGAGAGAGTGCGACAGAAAGAGGGGCAGGTAGTGGGGGTCAGAGAGAGGGGGAAAGAGAGAGGGGCGCAGAGAGTTGGGGAGATAGAGGGGTACAGAGAGAGGGGGATAGAAAGAGTGAGAGGTAGAGGGCGTCAGAGAGAGAGGGACAGATAGATGGGAACAGAGAGAGGGGCCCAGAGAGTGGGGGAGATAGAGGGGGACAGAGAGAGAGGAACAGAGAGAGAGGGGGCAGAGAGAGAGGGGGGCAGAGAGGGGGGACAGAGAGAGGGGGACAGAGAGAGGGGGACAGAGAGAGAGGGGCACAGAGAGTGGGAGAGATAGAGGGGGTCAGAGAGAGAGAGGCAGAGAGAGATTGGGGCAGAGAGAGCGGGACAGAGTGAGGTGGTCAGAGAGAGAGGGACAGAGAGAGTGGGGACAGAGAGAGGGGAACAGAGAGAGGGGAAAAGATAGAGGCGGGTGGGAGGGTGTGGGGGCAGATAGAGGGCGACAGACAGAGAGGGAGATAGAGGGGGACAGAGGGAGGTGGTCAGAGAGAGATAGACAGAGAGTGGAACAGAGAGAGTGCACAGAGAGTGGGAGAGAGAGGGGTTCAGAGAGAGGGGGTCGGAGAGAGGAGGAGATAGAGGGGGCAGAGGGAGGGGGACAGAGGGAGGGGAACAGAAAGAGGGGGACAGAGAGAGAGGGGGCAGAGAGAGATGGGCATGGAGAGAGGGGACAAAGAGAGAGTGGGTCAAAGGGAGACGGGGGCAGAGAGAGGGGTCAGAGAGAGGGGGGACAGAGAGAGAGGGGGGACAGAGAGGGAGGGGACAGAGAGCGCCGACAGAGAGAGGGGGGACAGAGAGGGGGGTGGACAGAGAGGGGGAGGCAGAGGGGGGGACAGAAAGGGTTGGACAGAGAGGGGTGGCAGAGAGGGGGGCAGAGAGGGGGGTTCAGAGAGTGTTGGACAGAGAGGGGGAATGACGGGGTAGGACAGAGGGCGGGACAGAGAGGGGGATAGAGAAGGGGGACAGAGAGAGGAGGACAGACAGAGAAGTGGACAGAGAGAGTGCAGGACAGAGAGAGAGGGGACAGAGAGAGGGGGGACAGAGAGAGAGGGGGATAGAGAGAGAGTGGTCAGAGGGAAGGCGACAGAGAGAGTGGGGGCAGTGAGAGAGAGAGGGACAGAGAGAGGGGGACAGGGAGAGGGGGGACAGAGAGAGAGGGGAACAGAGAGAGGGGGAAAGATAGAGGCGGGTGGGAGGGTGTGGGGGCAGAGGAGGGCAGAGAGAAGGCGATAGAGAAATGAGGACAGAGAGAGAAGGGGACAGAAAGTGAGGAGGACAGAAAGAGGGAAGAGAGAGGAGGGGAGAGAGGAGGGAACAGAGAGAAGGAGAAAGAGAGAGGCGGGTGGGAGGGAGGGGACAGAGAGAGGGCGACAGAAAGAGGGGCAGGTAGTGGGGGTCAGAGAGAGGGGGAAAGCGAGAGGGGCGCAGAGAGTGGGGGAGATAGAGGGGTACAGAGAGAGGGGGATAGAAAGAGTGAGAGGTAGAGGGCGTCAGAGAGAGAGGGACAGATAGATGGGAACAGAGAGAGGGGCCCAGAGAGTGGGGGAGATAGAGGGGGACAGAGAGAGAGGGACAGAGAGAGAGGGGGCAGAGAGAGAGGGGGGCAGAGAGGGGGGACAGAGAGAGGGGGACAGAGAGAGGGGCACAGAGAGTGGGAGAGATAGAGGGGGTCAGAGAGAGAGGGGCAGAGAGAGATTGGGGCAGAGAGAGTGGGACAGAGTGAGGTGGTCAGAGAGAGGGGGACAGAGAGAGAGGGGATCAGAGAGAGGGGGTCGGAGAGAGGAGGAGATAGAGGGGGCAGAGGGAGGGGGACAGAGGGAGGGGAACAGAAAGAGGGGGACAGAGAGAGAGGGGGCAGAGAGAGAGGGGGGCAGAGAGAGAGGGGGCAGAGAGAGATGGGCATGGAGAGAGGGACAGATAGAGAAGGGGACAGAGAGAGAGGGGCACAGAGAGTGGGAGAGATAGAGGGGGTCAGAGAGAGAGGGGCAGAGAGAGATTGGGGCAGAGAGAGTGGGACAGAGTGAGGTGGTCAGAGAGAGGTGGACAGAGAGAGGGGGGACAGAGAGAGGAGAACAGAGAGAGGGGAAAAGATAGAGGCGGGTAGGAGGGTGTGGGGGCAGAGAGAGGGCGACAGACAGAGAGGGAGATAGAGGGGGACAGAGGGAGGTGGTCAGAGAGAGATAGACAGACAGAGTGGAACAGAGAGAGTGCACAGAGAGTGGGAGAGAGAGGGGATCAGAGAGAGGGGGTCGGAGAGAGGAGGAGATAGAGGGGGCAGAGGGAGGGGGACAGAGGGAGGGGAACAGAAAGAGGGGGACAGAGAGAGAGGGGGCAGAGAGAGAGGGGGGCAGAGAGAGAGGGGGCAGAGAGAGATGGGCATGGAGAGAGGGACAGATAGAGAAGGGGACAGAGAGAGAGGGGATAGAGAGATAGGGGGTCAGAGTGAGTGGGGTCAGAGAGAAGGCGACAAAGAGAGTGGGGGACAGTGGGAGAGAGGGAAACAGAGAGAGGGGGGACAGAGAGAGAAGGGGATAGAGAGAGATGGGGCAGAGAGAGTGGGGGGAACAGAGAGAGGGGGACAGAGAGAGAGGCGGGTGGGAGAGAGGGGGGACAGAGAGAGGGGGACAGAGAGAGGGAGAGATAGTGGGGGTCAGAGAGAGGGGGATAGAGAGAGAGGAGGACAGAGAGCGCGAGAGAGAGGGGGCAGAGAGAGAGGGGGAGACAGAGAGAGAGGGGAACAGAGAGAGAGGGGTCAGAGAGAGAGAGGGGGCAGAGAGAGAGGGAGACAGAGAGAGGGGAACAAAGAGAGAGGGGGGATAGAGAGAGGGGGGAGACAGAGAGAGGGGGGACAGAGAGAGGGGGGACAGAGAGGGGGGACAGAGAGACAGGGGAACAGAGAGAGTGGGGGGATAGAGATTGGGGACCGAGAGAGGGGGGACAGAGAGAGAGGGGCACACAGAGAGGTGGTCAGAGAGAAGGGGGCGACAGTGAGAGGGAAGGACAGAGAGAGAGTGGTCAGAGGGAAGGCGACAGAGAGAGTGGGGGCAGTGAGAGAGAGAGGGACAGAGAGAGGGGGACAGAGAGAGGGGGGACAGAGAGAGAGGGGAACAGAGAGAGGGGGAAAGATAGAGGCGGGTGGGAGGGTGTGGGGGCAGAGGAGGGCAGAGAGAAGGCGATAGAGAAATGAGGACAGAGAGAGAAGGGGACAGAAAGTGAGGAGGACAGAAAGAGGGAAGAGAGAGGAGGGGAGAGAGGAGGGAACAGAGAGAAGGAGAAAGAGAGAGGCGGGTGGGAGGGAGGGGGGCAGAGAGAGTGCGACAGAAAGAGGGGCAGGTAGTGGGGGTCAGAGAGAGGGGGAAAGAGAGAGGGGCGCAGAGAGTTGGGGAGATAGAGGGGTACAGAGAGAGGGGGATAGAAAGAGTGAGAGGTAGAGGGCGTCAGAGAGAGAGGGACAGATAGATGGGAACAGAGAGAGGGGCCCAGAGAGTGGGGGAGATAGAGGGGGACAGAGAGAGAGGAACAGAGAGAGAGGGGGCAGAGAGAGAGGGGGGCAGAGAGGGGGGACAGAGAGAGAGGGACAGAGAGAGGAGGACAGAGAGAGAGGGGCACAGAGAGTGGGAGAGATAGAGGGGGTCAGAGAGAGAGAGGCAGAGAGAGATTGGGGCAGAGAGAGTGGGACAGAGTGAGGTGGTCAGAGAGAGAGGGACAGAGAGAGGGGGACAGAGAGAGGGGAACAGAGAGAGGGGAAAAGATAGAGGCGGGTGGGAGGGTGTGGGGGCAGATAGAGGGCGACAGACAGAGAGGGAGATAGAGGGGGACAGAGGGAGGTGGTCAGAGAGAGATAGACAGAGAGAGTGGAACAGAGAGAGTGCACATAGAGTGGGAGAGAGAGGGGTTCAGAGAGAGGGGGTCGGAGAGAGGAGGAGATAGAGGGGGCAGAGGGAGGGGGACAGAGGGAGGGGAACAGAAAGAGGGGGACAGAGAGAGAGGGGGCAGAGAGAGATGGGCATGGAGAGAGGGACATATAGAGAAGGGGACAGAGAGAGAGGGGATAGAGAGAGAGGGGGTCAGAGTGAGTGGGGTCAGAGAGAAGGCGACAGAGAGAGTGTGGGACAGTGGGAGAGAGGGAAACAGAGAGAGGGGGGACAGAGAGAGAAGGGGATAGAGAGAGATGGGGCAGAGAGAGTGGGGGGAACAGAGAGAGGGGGACAGAGAGAGAGGCGGGTGGGAGAGAGGGGGGACAGAGAGAGGGAGAGATAGTGGGGGTCAGAGAGAGGGGGATAGTGAGAGAGGGGGACAGAGAGCGCGAGAGAGAGGGGGCAGAGAGAGAGGGGGAGACAGAGAGAGAGGGGAACAGAGAGAGAGGGGTCAGAGAGAGAGAGGGGGCAGAGAGAGAGGTAGATAGAGAGAGGGGAACAAAGAGAGAGGGGGATAGAGAGAGAGGGGAGACAGAGAGAGGGGGGACAGAGAGAGGGGGGACAGAGAGGGGGGACAGAGAGACGGGGGAACAGAGAGAGTGGGGGGATAGAGATTGGGGACAGAGAGAGGGGGGACAGAGAGAGCGGGGCACACAGAGAGGTGGTCAGAGAGAAGGGGGCGACAGTGAGAGGGAAGGACAGAGAGAGAGGGGGACAGAAAGAGAGGGGGCAGAGAGAGAGGGGCAGAGAGAGAGGGGCAGAGAGAGAGGGGGCAAAGAGAGATGGGGTCAGAGGGAGAGGGGGCTGAGAGAGGGGTCAGAGACAGAGAGAGGGGGGGACAGAGAGAGAGGGGGACAGAGGGAGACAGGGGACAGAGGGGGGGCAGAGAGGGCGGACAGAGAGAGGGGGGACAGAGAGGGGGGTGGACAGAGAGGGCGAAGCAGAGGGGGGGACAGAGAGGGGGCAGAGAGGGGGGTTCAGAGAGTGGTGGGCAGAGAGGGGGGAAAGACGGGGTAGGACAGATGGCGGGACAGAGAGAGGGATAGAGAGTGGGGACAGAGAGAGGGGGACAGCCAGAGAAGTGGACAGAGAGAGTGGGGGACAGTGAGAGAGAGAGGGACAGAGAGAGGGGGGACAGAGAGAGGGGGGACAGAGAGAGAGGGGAACAGAGAGAGGGCGAAAGATAGAGGCGGGTGGGAGGGTCTGGGGGCAGAAGAGGGCAGAGAGAAGGCGATAGAGAGATGAGGACAGAGAGAGAGGGCGGCAGAGAGAGGGGGGACAGAGAGAGGGGGGACAGAGAGAGAGGGAAAGAGAGAGAGGGGAACAGAGAGAGAGGGGGCAGGGAGAGAGGGAGACAGAGAGAGGGGAACACAGAGAGAGGGGAACACAGAGACAGGGGGTCAGAGAGAGGGGCAGAGAGAGAGGGGGGCAGAGAGATGGGGCAGACAGAGGGGGGCAGAGAGAGAAGGAGACAGAGAGAGAGGGGGACAGTCAGGGGGGAACAGAGAGAGGGGTGGACAGAGAGTTGGAGGCAGAGGGGGGGCAGAGAGGGGGGACAGAGAGGGGGGTCAGTGGGGGGACAGAGAGGGGGGGGCAGAGAGGGGGGACAGAGAGGGGGGGAAGAGGGGGTGGAGAGGAGGGACAGAGAGGGGGACAGAGAGGGGGGACGGAGAGGGGGGACAGAGAGGCGATAGAGAGATGAGGACAGAGAGAGAGGGCGGCAGAGAGAGGGAGACAGAGAGAGAGGGGAACAGAGAGAGTGAGTGTTCAGAGAGAGAGGGGGCAGAGAGAGAGAGAGACAGAGAGAGGGGAACATAGAGAGAGGGGGGACAGAGAGGGGGGAAGAGGGGGTACGACCGAGGGGAGACAGAGGAGGGACAGAGAGGGGGGACAGAGAGGGGGGACAGAGAGGGGGGACAGAGAGGCGATAGAGAGATGAGGACAGAGAGAGAAGTGGACAGAGAGAGTGCAGGACACAGAGAGAGGGGACAGAGAGAGGGGGGACAGAGAGAGAGGGGGTCAGAGTGAGAGGGGTCAGAGAGAAGGCGACAGAGATATTGGGGGACAGTGAGAGAGAGGGGAACCGAGAGAGGGGGGGGGGCAGAGAGAGGAGGGACAGAGAGAGAAGGGGACAGAGAGATGTCGACAGAGAGAGGATGACAGATAGAGGGGGGGACAGAGAGAGAGGGGGCAGAGAGAGAGGCGGGTGGGAGAGAGAGGGGGTTAGAGAGAGGCGGGTGGGAGAAAGGGGGTACAGAGAGAGGGAGACAGAGAGAGGGAGAGATAGTCGGGGTCAGAGAGAGGTGGGATAGAGAGAGAGGGGGACAGGGAGAGTGGGGGACAGAGAGAGTGCGGGACAGAAAGGGGTGGACAGAAAGGGGGGGCAGAGATAGTGGGGGACAGAGAGAGAGGGGGACAGAGAGAGAGGAGGGCTGAGAGGGAGGAGGGCAGAGAGAAGGCGAGAGAGAGATGAGGACAGAGAGAGAAGGGGACAGAAAGTGAGGAGGAC